>NC_141081.1:14557779-14777779 GCF_041138505.1 Cibotium barometz
GCTATGAGAAAGGGGGAAGGGAGAGCGTTTTGGAGGGAAAATGGGAGCGAGGGATAGTGGAAAGTGAAGGGAAATGTGCATTGAATGCAAGATAATGATGGGAGCTCGTTTTTGGGCCTCTATCACTTTAGAGACCTTACTTAATGATGGCTGCAGCTATCCTTTTCTATAAAAATAGAGGAAAAATTCATATATGTAAAAAAAATTTGAGTTTTAGGTAATTTTAAAAATTAAAAAAAGAGCCTATTTAGCCTATTATTCTAAGTTTGACCACTACCTTCTAGGCTCTTACAAACCATTGGTTTCAGTCCACATGTAATCTCCCTATTTGTCTATTTCTTAATCACCTCCATTAGGCAATGGCAAATTAAAGGGCCCAAAAAGACTCCATTGAGTTCCTAATGGTTAGAACAAGGGTTTGTATGACCCAGTGTTTCACCTTGGGGTGCGCCAGTTCTCTTTCAGAAAAAGAAAGATGGAACGCTTAGACTCTGTGTGGACTACAGAGCTCTAAATCAGCTGACAGTTAAGAATAAGTATCCTATCCCAAGAATTGATGAGATTTTGGACAGGCTAAATGGAGCCCAGATCTTCACAAAGATAGATCTCAAATCCGGGTATTACCAGATCAGGATCAATGATCAAGATATACCAAAAACAGCCATCAATACTTGCTATGGGCATTATGAATTTACTATCATGCTGTTTGGATTGACAAATGCCCCAGCTACATTCAATCGCCTAATGCAAGACATCCTCAGAGAATAATTGGATGTCTTTGTTCTAGTTTTCTTTGATGACATTTTGATTTACTCAAGGAATGCAGCTGACCATGAGACTCATGTCTAAAAAGTCCTTGAGATTCTAAGGAAGCACCAACTCTTTGCCAAAAAGAGCAAATGCACTTTCTCTGCCAACCATGTTGAATACTTGGGCTTTCTGGTATCCAAAGATGGAATTTCTCCAGATTTCGCGAAAGTCCAAGCAGTCCATAGAATGGCATGAACCAAAGACAGTGAAAGAAGTCAGAGAATTCTTGGGATTGACTGGTTGGTATAGAACTTTTATACCAAAGTATGCTCTCATAGCTTCCCCTTGACTAATCTTCTCAAGAAGAATACCCCATTTCAATGGTCTGCCAGGTGCTAGAGTGCTTTTGATAAGTTGAAGACTGCCTTGGTAACCAGTCCCGTTTTGATAAGCTGAAGACTGCCTTGGTAACCAGTCCCGTTTTGAAGCTGCCAGATTTCTCTCTACTCTTTGAGGTAGTAACTGATGCAAGTTTTTCCCTGGGAGGTGCACTCATGTAGGAAGGTCATGCAGTGGCCTATGAATCCCGAAAGCTCAGAACGCATGAGAGGAATTTTGCTATCCACGACCTGGAATTACTTTTAGTAGTCTTTGCCTTAAAGTTGTGGAGACATTACCTACTGGGAAAAAGATTCACTTTGATGACAGATCATCAGAGCGCTTAAAGTGGATCTTTACTTAGAAGGACCTCAACATGCGCGAAAGAAGGTGGATGTAGACCCTGCAGGAATTTGATTTTGAAATCAAGTACCGCTCAGGCAAAGAAAATGTGGTAGCCAATGCCCTCAGCAAAAAAGCGTCCTTGATTGCAATTACTGTAGTATCAAATCCCTTGATTATTGAAGCAAGTGAGAAGATCATGCAGGATAGATTCTTTGGCCGTATTGCTACCCTACTTATGCAGGAAAGAAAAACTCCACAGGAGCTGAATAGAGTTCAAGGGTACAACTTGGATGATGGCATTATGTATTATAATCATAGGCTATGCATTCCTAATGATGAGGGAACCAGGGGTAAAATTCTGAACGAAGCCCATGATAACCTTATAGTAGGACATCCAGGTTTCATCAAAACCTACATGTCTGTAAAGAAAAGCTTCTTTTGGCCTGGTCTAAAGAAGGATATACTGAATCATGTACGTCAATGTCTAACATGCTAGAAAGTCAAAGCTGAAAGAGTAAAAATGCCTGGGAAGTTACATCCATTGGACATCCCCCAGATGAAATGGGAATGCATCAATATGGACTTTATTACTGGATTACCTTCAGTGCAATCAGGTTACAACTCCATTTTCGTGGTAGTTGTTGACAGACTAACCAAAGTTGCCCATCTGATCCCAATAAAAGAAACCTACACTACAGTAGTGGATGTGGTGAGAGTGTTCCTCAAAGAAATCTTCAGATTGCATGGACTACCTAGGAGAATAGTAAATGATCGAGATCCCAAGTTTACTTCAAGGTTCTGGACTACCCAGGAGAATAGTAAGTGATCGAGATCCCAAGTTTACTTCAAGGTTCTGGACTACATTTTTCGAAGCAGTGGGAACTTTCTTGGATCTCAGCACAGCTTATCACCCTGAGACCGATGGTCAAACTGAAAGGGTAAACCAAGTAATCGAAGATATACTTCGATCATGCTGTGTGGCAGGGAACCCAATAAGTGGCTAAGCTATCTGCACCTAGTCGAGTTTGCCTACAATGCTTCTTATCACCGAAGTATCGGGATGAGCCCTTTTTTAAAGCTCTGTATGGACAAGATTGCTTAACTCCATTAACTTGGTCCGACCCATTGATTAGGGTCGAGATGTCTAGAAAGATGCTTGACGACATGGAGCAGTAGATGCAGGCAATTCGTAAAGATATAAAAGCTGCCCAGGATCGACAGAAGCAGTATGCAGATAAGAAGAGGACAGACAAAGAATTCAAAGAAGCAGATATGGTCTTCATTCAAGTATGGCCCAAAAGAAGTTCTTTATCTCTTGGGAAGTACAAGAAGTTATCTCCCAAATATTGTGGGACATATCTGATCACAAAGAAAGTAGGTGACTTAGCGTACGAGCTTCTTCTGCCTCCTCATCTCAAAGTTCATAATGTATTTCATGTAAGCCTTGCCAAGCCCAAATCATGTGCTTGATGATGAAATCCTAACCTCTTCAACCCAAGGGCAAATGGAACTCCAACCTGAAGAAATTCTTGATGTTCGAGAAAAGATTCTTAGAAACACAATTCTCAAAGAGTTATTGGTAAAATGGAAGTTCTATCCTCTTGAAGATGCCACCTGGGAGAATGAAGTCGATCTATTACTATGGGATTATCCCCAGTTTGCGAGATGAGGACATCTCGCGTTTTTCAAGTGGGTGAGAATGTAAGATTCCTCCCCAGCCTCTCAAGATTTTTAGCATCTTTCCTTGTAATCAAATCCCTCTTCAGAAATATAAAAGATCTTGTTTCTACCAGTTTTGGCCTAGACAGAGAAAATGTTCTAGAAAGAGAATATTCAGATTTTAAATATTTTTGGATAGAAAAATATCTCATCTTATTAAAATAAGTTCCCCTGAAATAGAAGTTCAAAAAGATTTTCAGAAGGTGCATTAGAAATTAAGTATAATCTGTTCAAGAGGCATTATCCCTGGGATGAAGATTTTTTCGAAATTTTAAATTAAGGTTCCTATGGACCAATAAGATTCATCCAAATGTAGGGAGGAGATAAATGAAGAAATAAAAGAAAAATCTCCCAAAAATGAGTAAATACTCACATAAGATGAAGAGTTCACTAAGGACAAGGTTAATAGTTAAAAAAGGGAGATATTTAGAAGTAATGATGCATTTTTGACACCTCTACATGGGGGAATTCCCCTCATGAAGGAGGTGCCTATTTCACATGCTTGAATGAGTTTTAAACTCCCAAATAATGAGATATTTTTATCTCTCCTCTCTCTTGTTTCAACTAGATCCAAAAAGTGAGCAAAACTGACCTAAAATGCTCAAAAATTGACCAAACTGATCTGGAAAATTCTAGAATCAGTTGGCTTGGTTAGAAGCTCACTTTTTCCTATAAATAGAAGCCTTCCGTTGAAACTTAATAGTGTTTTGCAGTGTTATCCTGTCTCTTCCAAGTGCCAAAAACAGTGAATTGTATTCATAATTCATTAGTTTTTGACCTTCCTTCTTCTAGAAGATTGGTGCCACTCTTGTCTCAAACAAGAGTTGAACCCTCAAACCATCAAGCCAAAGGAAAGCTCTTAAATTCATTAGTAAGTTGGTGATTCTTCTCTTTTCCATTCATTTTATGGTTTTCTTTATGATTTTTGTCTTCTCTACATTACAAATGATGTCATGCCTCATTGCAAACTTCTCTAGTAAATCCAACCATTCTTTATCCTAAGTGAACGATTAATGAATAAAATCAAGTTTTTCATAATGTTTCTCTTAAATAAGTAGAAAAATGTTACTTTAGAATGATTTTAATACTCTTGATGCATTTCTACTTAATTTTAGAGACTTAAAATTAAAAAATGGTCAGCCATACAAAGGAGGTTATGGTGAAATTTTTCACAAATTTGGAAATAAGTATTATCTTTCATTATTCTAAAGGAGTAATCCTTATGATTTCTATATTCTAAAGTGTCATTTTCATGCATAGAAGATGCATTTTGATTATTTGTATAAAAGAAATTCATTTTTATTATAAAAGTATTACTTTCATTAATATTGATTTTTATGCATAAAAGTATGCATGAAAGATTATTTATTTTATTATAAAAGTGTTACTTTTATAAGATTTGATTTTCATGCGTAGAAGTATGCATAAAAGATTTTTTTTTATTATAAAAGTGTTACTTTTATCATATTTGATTTTATGCATAAAAGTATGCATAAAATATTATTTTTTTATTATAAAAGTGTTACTTTTATCATATTTGATTTTTATGCATAAAAGTATGCATAAAAGATTATTTTTTGTATTATAAAAGTGTTACTTTTATCATATTTGATTTTCATGCATAGAAATATGCATAAAAGATTATTATTTTTATTATAAAAGTGTTACTTTTATCATATTTGATTTTCATGCATAAAAGTATGCATAAAAGATTTTTATTTTTATTATAAAAGTGTTACTTTTATCATATTTGATTTTTATGCATAAAAGTATGCAGCATAAAAGATTTTTTTTATTATAAAAGTTTTACTTTTATCATATTTAATTTTTATGCATAAAAGATTATTTTTTGTATTATAAAAGTGTTACTTTTATCATATTTGATTTTCATGCATAGAAGTATGCATAAAAGATTATTATTTTTATTATAAAAGTGTTACTTTTATCATATTTGATTTTTATGCATAAAAGTATGCATAAAAGATTATTGTTTTTTATTATAAAAGTGTTACTTTTATCATATTTGATTTTCATGCATAAAAGTATGCAGCATAAAAGATTATTATTTTATTATAAAAGTGTTACTTTTATCATATTTGATTTTCATGCATAAAAGTATGCATAAAAGATTATTTTTAATTTATAAAAGTGTTACTTTTATCATATTTGATTTTTATGCATAAAAGTATGCATAAAAGATTATTTTTTGTATTATAAAAGTGTTACTTTTATCATATTTGATTTTCATGCATAGAAGTATGCATAAAAGATTTTTTTATTATTATAAAAGTGTTACTTTTATCATATTTGATTTTCATGCATAGAAGTATGCATAAAAGATTATTATTTTTATTATAAAAGTGTTAATTTTATCATATTTAATTTTTATGCATAAAAGAATGCATAAAAGATTTTTTTTATTATAAAAGTATTACTTTTATCATATTTGATTTTTATACATAAAAGAATGCATAAAAGATTTTTTTTATTTATAAAAGTGTTACTTTTATCATATTTGATTTTCATGCATAGAAGTATGCATAAAAGATTATTTTTTTATTATAAAAGTGTTACTTTTATCATATTTGATTTTTATGCATAGAAGTATGCATAAAAGATTATTATTTTTATTATAAAAGTGTTACTTTCATCATAAATGATTTTTATGCATAAATGGGTGCATAAAGGATATTTTTTTATATTAAAAGTGTGATTTTCATCATAAATGATTTTCATGCATAAACATATGCATAAAAGATATATTTTTATATTAAAAGTGTGATTTTCATCATAAATGATTTTTATGCATAAATAGGTGCATAAAAGATTTTTTAATATATTAAAAGTGTGATTTTCATCATAAATGGTTGTATGCATAAATGGATGCATAAAAGATATTTTTTTAATTAAAAAAGTGATTTTCATCATAAATGATTTGTATGCATAAATATATGCATAAAAGAAATTCTTTCATGTTAAAAGAGTGATTTCCATCATAAATGATTTTTATGATGATAAAAGTGTGACTTTCATCAGAATTGGATTTTATGCATAATTAGATGCATATAGAATCTTTATAATTAAATAAGGGTTCTCTTTATTCTTCTATTAATTTTCGTAAAAATTAGAAACATGAATAGGTAGACAATATGTGAGAGGAAATTCTACCATTTCATATTCACTAAGATGGTAATGAGAAAATTCAATTAAACTATCAAAGTCAGAGATCGAGATAAATGATTATTTTATTCCTCTTAAGAAATCCATGTTTTAGAAATCTGTAAGCAAATATTCGCGTCGAACAAAATTTAGAAAAAGAGAAATTGAAATAGTACCTTTCAAGAAAGATAGTTTAGGAAGAAACTTTCCCAACCCAAACTCTGATTCTGACTATTGACCGAGACCTAATTCCTTCGTCAATGACGATGTGCTCAGTTCATAAAAAATGTACTCAAAACACCCACCGAATCTGACACTAAGTTAAGACTTTTGATTTTGATCTGAGGATCAAGTTAACAGAATTCGAGGAATTTTGTTTGGAATACAGACCTGGATCTAGAAGTATTGAGATACGGATTTAAGATTATTCATGGTTTTCAAACAAAAATCAAAACTAAAAACTTGCATAGAAACCCTATTTTCTTAAAAGATTGTCTTATGCCAGAATGCTAGAGGGAGCATTTGGCATATATGTTTATCTAAGGGAAGTTCGGTTGCAATAGCTGGTGGGGAGTGTTCGAGGGACACCTCACGCGGCAAAGCCTACCGAGGTTTTGACCAGCCTCGGTATGGTTAAAATGGTGCGCTTCCGGTACGATGTCCGTGAGTGAAGTGCCAGGGCACCTAAGGAGGATCCTGGAGGGTTCTGACCAGGCGATGCATGGGCTCGCGGTGCCGAGGACACCCATATGTATGTCGAGGAAGATATTGTATGATAGACCAATGTTATTGTAATCTATCACTGGATCTCGTTGTTGACTCGCTGGTCTCAACGGAGAGTCCAGAGTGATACTGTTTTGTGAGAAGCAAACTCAATGGAAATTTTAAAGTATGACATGTGTAACCAGTAAATTGTTTATCAATGGATTGTTTTTATTAAAGTTTTAAAGAGGAGTGTGTGTGTATCTGTTTTCTAAAGCTAAAGTTAAGAAAGGCATTTCAATTATGGATGGGTGAGTACTTGTTCGGATCTACCGATTCCAGGCAAGGTGGTGGCTAACCCATGGGCCGGATGGGGTTAGGCTAGAATCAGTAGAGTTTTAATAATCAAACTGAAAAATCTTAGGATTACGTTAGGATTCGAGTAGATAGTTAATTTCTTGATAAATTTCTCAATTGAATGGATCAAGGGCTGTGCCTAATCTTGATTAGGAAAAAAGCGTTGAATTGCTCAGATGATCAAATTATATCAGTGATAGTTTCCTTCTATCTGGTTTATTCAGGTGGAGGATAGTTTAGATTTTGATCTCGTTAGAAAACTCGTTAAGAAAAATTCAAAAAGGTGGAATCATCCCCGCTTTCCGAGCATGGGAAATTTTCCTGGTTTCGGTTTTCAGAGTGACCACCAGCCTAGTCTCGTGCCCGGACATTCGTGGGCGAGGCCCCGAGTGAGAAACCCTGCCCCGCGCATGAGGGAACTGCTTCCGCTGTCAGCTACTGGGAATTCGGTGCGCGGAAGGGGCAGAGGGATCTCACAACATCCACATCCACATCCATTTACATCACATCACATCCCACCCACATCCTATCACATCGCATTTACATCTTATCATATCCACTCACATCATATCACATCGCACTCACATCATATCACATCACACTCACATCTTATCACGTCGTATTCACATCTTATCACATTGTATTCACATCTATTCATATTTAATAACATTTTCTACTTTCGATACCGATGATGGGACTTTTCTAATTTTTTGCCAATTGCTTGGCCTAGTTAAAGGTACTTTTTCTCGATGGATATTTTCATATGCTTTCTCAAATTTCTCAAGCGAAATATATTCAATATTCTTCTTTTGAGTAACAGATTCATGGGATTTACAAAAATCAATTCTACCCATATTTTCCAATAAAATTAATAATGCTCAAAATTCCACTTTTGATAAATACTCATAATTTGAAATATGCTAAAAATTCCTCTTTCACCATTTAATTTCTTGGATCTCAATTATCATGGAAATTTCTTCTTTTATATAAAAATGAATTTATCAAAATTTTCTCTTTTTCTATTTAATTACTTGATTCTCAAATATCATGGGAATTCCTCTTTTTAACACCATATTAGTGAATTTGGGAATTTCCCAATTCCCATTTTTGAATACTTAAAAAAGGAGACATGGATAACATGTTTGTAAGTTTCTCAAAATCCTATCATATGACCTATCATTGGAAAGCGCTTGAAAAATGGAATCTAAAGAGCTATAAAGCGCTCATTTTGGATTAGTGGTGTTCAAGTTATGGTTAATCCAAACTTTTGACCACATGTCCCAAACTTATGAAAAATTTTCATATTCCCCAATATGGTGTTTTTTGTTAAAAATAAATAAATTTACCAAAAATTCCTCTTTTTCCATTTAATTACTTGATTCTCAAATATCATGGAAATTCCTCTTTTTGCATAAAAATAAATTTACCAAAAATTTCTCTTTTTCAATTTAATTACTTGATTCTCAAATATCATGGAAATTTCTCTTTCTGCATAATAATAAATTTACCAAAAATTACTCTTTTCTCTTAATCAATTAATTAAGAATAATTATTAAAAAAATCTCATGAATATGATGAAAATAATTCTTTTTGCATAGGATGTCCAATCCTAGAATATGGTAGGAAGTCCTCTTTTAGCATTATGCATAAAAATAAGATATGTGTTAATTTCTAAAAATTTTGCCATAGCTTCGCTACTATTACAGATAATTTTTAATTTTTCTACAAAAGAATAAGACTTTGTAATACAATTATGATAGAAGAACTATCCTTAAACTTAAATCCAAATTATGAAATTAAATCATACATTTACCATCATTTTATCAACATAGAAGCATAAAATACTATTTTCTTAACCTCTAGCTTAACAAGCTTAGAGTTTGGTTTTGAATTAAGAATTTAACAATGAGAAGCATTCTTTTTCTAAAGAATTAGCCATAGGAATGACTATTCTTTTGGGAGAGAGATATATACATAAAAAGCATTCAAAATAAGCATAAAGATTAACTTTTTGTGATTAATAATTAAAATTCTTAGATAAAGCTTGATTTGCATTAAAAACAACTAATTAGAAACTTCTCAAGCTTGAGAGGGGTTGAGAATTGAACTCATTTAAGAATATTAACAAAAACCATGAAATTCCTTCTTATTTCAGGTTTTGGCTTGCTTCTTTATGTAGAAGTGAAGCCCCCAACCAATCAATTGGTTTAGTGAGTTGAGAAGAAAGCTCCAAGAGTTGTTGAAGAGAGAGAGAAGCTCCAAGCTCTCCAAAAGTAGAGGATTTTTAAGGGAAATAGAAAATATCATTATTTTAATGTAATACTAGCATGGTATAGTTCACAAATTTTTTTTTCTAAAGACTAAGGATCTATATATAGGTGAGGGAGGCCACTAAGTAAGTACAACTGGGTTCTAGAATTTTCTAGGTTCAATTTGACTCAATTTGGATAAGATTTGGACCAGTTTGTCTCCCTTTTTGATTTGGTTTGGTGCAGGAGAGATGAGAGATAAAAATATCACAATTTTTTTGAATTAAAAACCCTTGCACATGTGTGAAATAGGTGCCTACCTCAAGAGTCCCCCTCTCCTTACCAAGGTGTCAAAAATTCATCATTATTCCAAAATATCTCATTTTTTTAGTAATATCTCATAGTTTTTAACTAATAAACCTTGAACTCTTCATCTTATGTGAGCATTTACTCATTTTTGGATATTTTATTTTATTCTTTGGATTTATCTCATCTCAACACTTGGATTAATCCTTTCAGCCCATAGGAACTTGAATTCGACCATTTTTAGTTAATTCCTAATGCACATTGGAAAGTTCATTTTGAACTTCTGTTTCAGGGGAATCCGTTTTAAACACTAGGAGGATTTTTATATCCAAAGATGTCTTAATTTTGGATTATCTCTCTCTAGACATTTTCTCTCTCTAGACCAAAATAGGGTAAAACATGAAACTTTCTTTTATTTCAGAGAGGGGAATAATTACAAGAACAGAAGGGGAGGTTCTTACACCTTTACACCTCAAAAGCTGGAGGGAGGAATCTTACATCCTTCCCCACTTAAAAAACGCGAGATGTCCTCATCTCGCAGGTGGAGTATAATCTGTTTCATCTTCTTATTCTTCAATCGCTTCTAGCATTATTGCCTTGGAAGTGGATGGCCGATTTGGGAACATCTCTCTTTGACTTTCCCTATTCTGAGGCGGAGGTCTTGCATTATTTTGGATTGAAACTGACGGTTGGTTAGAGGGTCTACCTCTAGGATTTCCCTGATTTTGATGGAAAGGAACATGATCACTCTGGAAGGAAGGAACTGGAGTCTGGAATCTTGGTCCCCCACTTCCCTGCCCCGCAAACCTTGATCCAAAAGGAGTTGGGCAATCCATAGTACGATGTTCAAATCCTTGACAGTTATAGCATTTCACTTCTTTGTTCAAGGGTGGAACTTCTGAAGTTGAATTCCAGGGGATTGAGTTCTGGGAAAAGGACCTTTCTTCTATTCTGGAACTTCCTATATCTTGAGATTGACCTTGTTGTCTCTTAGTTGGTGAGAAGTTATGACCTTTCGGAGCTAGAAATCTTTTGAAAGATGATGGTGCTGGCTTTGGCGGGACCTTGACATCAAAGGCCTTAGCGAAATCCTTCACCATCCACACTGCTTCAGCCATGGAAATTGGCTTGGCATTCTTTAGTAGGACATTCAAAGGTTCGTTTAGTCCCCGAATGAACCTAGCCATCAGTTGTTCTTCATCCAGCAATGGCGAGTACTTGAGGAGGAGAGCAAACGCTTGGTGATACACTTCAATAATTTTGCTCCCCTGGGTTAATCGTAAGAATTCATTCATCTTGGTTTCCAAAAAGCTAGGAGGACAGAATCTCTTCCTTAGGTAAATCTTGAGATCATTCCAGGTCTGGGTGTTTCAATCTAAACGGTTTATCTCGCAGTGGTTTCTCCATGCCACTCTGGTTATTTCTACTATCTTCAGCCTTCCAAGAGCCATTTTACTTTTCTCATTGTACCCAGTGACATCGAGGTAATATTCCATTGCTTCGATCCACTTCTCCACAGCCTCGCCCAAGTTTTCCCCTTCACCCTTGAAAGGTCCAGGCTGCGATCTATGAAGAGATTTACAATCATCTGGGTCGAGCTCTTCCTCATCGAGTTGGGGATTACCATTCCTACCACGACAACCTTGATCCATGATCCTATCAATACAAAAATTCTTGTTAAGTCCCTTTTTCCCAAACTAACCAAGACGCTCAGGTGAAAAGATCACTTTATTTATAATTCAATTCTGACTTTAGATCCAACTGAATTTTGGGGTTCCTTATAGTCTGGTCAATCCATGCAGAATCCTGGGATAAAGATCACTTCTACAAGAAGAACACACAAAACTCATTATCAGAGAACAATTCATTCAGAACATATCATTCATATCCTTAACACAATAATGGTCCATCATACCAAAAATTTCATCTGAACATCCCTCCACGAGAATTTTAGTTATGCAGGTTCTCAATTTGTCATCCGTTAATTAGATTCACTGGGTCAAAGGTTAACAGCAGCAATCTGTCAACATAATCCACTAATCTCATAGTGATTTGGTGAATTCATAATCGTCATTCTAGTTACTAACATCATTACTGGGATTCAGTCCACTCATCCTCATTGTGGCTTTGTTCAACTTATCTTCCTTCAACCAAAATTCAGGAATCATCATCTTTCAATCAGAATCCAAATCAACTCATCAATTCTCAACCAGAATTCTAACTAGCATTCGAATTCATCCTCTGGATAGCATTTTTGCTTATAATTTCAAGGTCTTAGATTTACTCGTATATATTGCCATTAAAGAGCTGCGGTTATACCCATGATATATATGGGTAGTCACAGTCCTTGGAGTTATAAGGTAAATACCATCATATCTAGGCCTCAAGCAAGTTAGGGGTTCTATACAATTGCGGTACTTCCATCTAAAGACCCAATTTCCAATTTATGAATGTTCATTCTGAATATCAATTTGCATGAATTTCATCACACAATTACAATCTTTTATTGGTACTTCAGAAATTTTGACATTTCTTGCTTCTCGGTTGATCCACTTTAGCCAATTCGCTCTGATACCAGCTGAAAGATCCTTGCCTCCTCCATGCAATGAATTAGGGGGTGCTAGCAGCGGAAGTAGCACTTCTTGCATAGGGCAGAGCCTCTCACTCGGGGCCTCGCCCACCACCACGGATATCCGGACAAGAGACTAATCCCTTAGTTCTTCCAAAACTGAACCCGAAAAAACTTCCCTTGCCTAGCAGACATAGGCGATTCCTCTAGGATATTTTATTCTAATGTAGTCAAGGTCATCACTAACCAAACTGATCCGATCGAACCCGTAAGTCTCATGGTCAGATCAAGGAAGAGACTCGCACTTGGAGTCAAGGAGTCCAACGCTTTTTTCCTCATCAAGAGGTATAGCCGTTGATTCTTTTCCATAGAACAAGGGTTATCCAAGATTTACTTCAACTATCATAACTTAATAGAATTGAGTCTCATTTTAAGGAACCATCAGTCCAGCCTAACCCTATACAATCCCATGGGTTACCAACCGCCCAACCACTGTAGTGATAGAATCCATTTAGGAATTTGGTTATGTTTTTCCTCGAGTACGAGGGAAAAGAGTTCCCACGCCCCCTAGCCGGTGCTTCAAGCAAACTTCAAGATAGTCACACCACTTACGCACCCAATATGAAATTGCCAGTTTCTCTGATTCAGCTGTCTTTAAAACAATCCTTTAATGAAACCATAGTATCACTGATCATAATTCTCCAAAATATCCAGCTTAAATTATAATTTTCAATCATTCCATCATCGATGTACCTATGGCATCATTGGCAACCAAAACGCTCACCACCTGTTCACTCAGGGGCCTTTTCAATAGTTCCTAGCTCATAGTACCCGAAAATATTGACCAGCAAGGCCAATCAACCAGATCCATGCCTGAGTTCAGAAAACAACTCTAATACCTTGTTCCATTTTCTTCCTCGACGCACGCATGGGTATCTTTGGCGACCCAGAGCCCGAGCACCATATGGTCAGTACTCTCTAGGCTCCTTCGCAGGTCACCTAGCGCTTCACTCATAGGCCCCTTCCTTGGTCCCTCATCCACTGTACCCGAAGCTCACTATTTAAATCGAACCAAGGTTGGTCAAGACCTCAGTCGACCTTGCTACATGAGACGTCCTCTGTTGACTCTCCATCAGCTGCTGTAACTTTATCAATTAGGTCATCCACATCCATTTACATCACACCGCATCCTTTCACATATAGCATCACATCTCAATCTCATCTCATCACATTCACATCCCATCCACATCCATTTACATCTCAATCTCAATCTCATCTCATCACATTCACATCCCATCCACATCTCAATCTCATCTCATCACATTCACATCCACATCCACATCCATTTACATCCCATCCACATCTGTTCACATCCACATCCACATCCACATCCATTTACATCACATCACATCCCTTCACATATCATCACATCTCAATCTCATCTCATCACATTCACATCCACATCCATTTACATCACATCACATACCATCCACATCTCTTCACATCCACATCCACATCCATATCCACTTACATCACATCACATACCATCCACATCTCTTCACATCCACATCCACATCCACATCCATTTACATCACATCACATCCCTTCACATATCATCACATCACATCACATCCACATCCATTTACATCACATCACATCACATCACATCCACATCCATTTACATCACATCACATCCCTTTACATATCACCACATCTCAATCTCATCTCATCACATTCACATCCACATCCATTTACATCACATCACATCCCATCCACATCTCTTCACATCCACATACATTTACATCACATCACATCCCACCCACATCTCATCACATCCTATCACATCGCATTTACATCTTATCACATCCACTCACATCTTATCACATCGCATACACATCTTATCACATCGTATTCACATCTTATCACATCGTATTCACATTTATTCATATTTAATAACAGTTTCTACTTTTTCCGATACCGATGATGGGACTTTTCGAAGTTTCTGCCAATTGCTTCGCCTAGTTAAAGATACTTTTTCTCGATAGATATTTTCATATTCTTCCTCAAATTTCTCAAGTGAAATATATTCAATATTCTTCTTTTGAGTAAAAGATTCATGGGATTTACAAAAATCAATTCTACCCTTATTTTCCAATAAAATTAATAATGCTCAAAATTTCACTTTATGATAATTACTCATAATTTGAATTATGCTAAAAAATCCTCTTTTACCATTTAATTTCTTGGATCTCAATTATCATGGGAATTCCTCTTTTTATATAAAAATGAATTTATCAAAATTTCCTCTTTTTCCATTTAATTACTCGGTTCTCAAATATCATGGAAATTTCTTTTTTTGCATAAAAATAAATTTACCAAAAATTTTCATTTTTCTATTTAATTACTTGATTCTCAAATATCATGAAAATTCCTCTTTTTGCATTAAAAAACTTACCAAAAATGCCTCTTTTTCCATTTAATTACTTAATTCTCAAATAACATGGGATTTTCTTTTTTTGCATAAAAATAAATTTACCAAAAATTACTCTTTTCTCTTTATCAATTAAATAAGCATAATTATAAAAAATATATCTCATGAATATGATGAAAATCATTCTTTTTGCATAGGATGTCCAATCCTAGAATATGGTAGGAAGTCCTCTTTTGGCATTGTGCATAGAAATAAGATAAGTGTTAATTTCTAAAAAATTTGCCATAGCTTCGCTACTATTACAGATAATTTTTAATTTTTCTAGAGAAGAATAAGACTTTGTAATACAATTATGATAGAAGAACAATCCTTAAACTTAAATCCAAATTATGGAATTAAATCATAAATTTACCATAATTTTATCAACATAAACACATAAAATTACTATTTTCTTAACCTCTAGCTTAACAAGCTTAGAGTTTGGTTTTGAATTAAGAATTTATCAATGAGAAGCATTCTTTTTCTAAAGAATTAGCCATAGGAATGACTATTCTTTTGGGAGAGAGAGATATACATAAAAAGCATTCAAAATAAGCATAAAGATTAACTTTTTTGTGATTAATCATTAAAGTTCTTAGAGAAAGCTTGATTTGCATTAAAAACAACTAATTAGAAACTTCTCAAGCTTGAGAGGGGTTGAGAAGTGAAATCATTTGAGAATATTAACAAAAACCATGAAATTCCTTCTTACCTCAGGTTTTGGCTTGCTTCTTTATGTAGAAGTGAATCCCCCAACCAATCAATTAGTTTAGTGAGTTGAGAAGAAAGCTCCAAGAGTTGTTGAAGAGAGAGAGAAGCTTCAAGCTCTTCAAAAGTAGAGGATTTTTAAGACATAATAGAAAATATCATTATTTTAATGTAATACTGGCATGGTATAGTTCACATATTTTTTTTTCTAAAGACTAAGGATCTATTTATAGGTGAGGGAGGCCACTAACCAAGTACAACTGGGTTCTAGAATTTTCTAGGTTCAGTTTGACTCAATTTGGACAAGATTTGGACCAGTTTATCTCCCTTTTTGATTTGGTTTGATGCAAGAGAGATGAGAGATAAAAATATCGTAATTTTTTTGAATTAAAAAACCCTTCCACATGTGTGAAATAGGTGCCTACCTCAAGAGTCCCCGTCTACTTACCAAGGTGTCAAAAATGCATCATTATTCTAAAATATCTCATTTTTTTAGCAATATCTCATAGTTTTTAACTAATAAACCTTGTACTCGGTCAACTCTTCATCTTATGTGAGCATTTACTCATTTTTGGGTATTTTCTTTTATTCTTTGGATTTATCTCATCCCAACACTTGGATTAATCCTATTGGCCCATAGGGACCTTAATTGGACCATAATCCAATTTTTTTTGAAAATGTAGACCGCTAGGATAAGGTGCCTTATACTATTTTCAATTAATTCCTAATACACATTGGAAAGTTCATTTTGAACTTCTGGTTTAGGAGAATCCATTTTAGACACTAGGAGGATTTTTATATCTAAAGATATCTTAGTTTTGGATTATCTCTCTCTAGACATTTTCTCTGTCTAGGCCAAAACAAGGTTAAACAAGATCTTTCTTTTATTTTAGAGAGGGGAATAATTACAAGAACAGAAGGGGAGGTTCCTACACCTTTATACCTCAAAAGCTAGAGGGTGGAATCTTACATCCTTCCCCACTTAAAAAACTAGAGAGAGGAATCTTACATCCTTCTCCGCTTAAAAAACGCGCGATGTCCTCATCTCGCAGGTGGAGTATAATCTCTTTCATCTTCTTATTCTTCTATCGCTTCCAGCATCACTGCCTTGGAAGTGGACGGCCGATTTGGGAACATCTCTCTTTGACTTCCCCTATTCCAGCATCACTGCCTTGGAAGTGGACGGCCGATTTGGGAACATCTCTCTTTCACTTCCCCTATTCTGAGGTGGAGGTCTTGCATTACTTTGGATTGAAACTGAGCATTGGTTAGAGGGTCTACCTCTGGGATTTCCTTGATTTTGACGGTGGAAAGGAATCTGGAAGGAAGGAGCTGGAGTTTGGAGTCTTGGTCCATGACTTCCCTCCCCCGCAGACCTTGATCCAAAGTGAGTTGGGCAATCCATAGTGTGATGTCCAAATCCTTGACAGTTATAGCATTTCACTTCTTTGTTCAAGGTGGAACTTCAGAAGTTGAATTCCTGGGGATTGATTTGCCAGAAAAGGACCTTTCTTCCATTCTAGAACCTTCCATATTCTAAGATTGACCTTGTTATCTCTTAGTTGTTGGTGGGAAGTTAGAATCACCTTCCGAAGCTAGAAATCTTTTGAAAGATAATGGTGCTAGCTTTGGCAGATCCTTGACATCAAAGGCCTTGGCGAAATCCTTCGCCATCCGCATTGCTTCGGCCATGGAAACTGGCTTGGCATTCTTAAGTAGGACATTCAAAGGTTCATTCAGTGCCATAATGAACCTGGCCACCATCAGTTGTTCTTCATCCGCGGTGGCGAGTACTTGAGGAGGAGAGCAAATGCTTGGTGATACACTTCAATAGTTTTGCTCCCCTGGGTTAATTGTAAGAATTCATTCATCTTGGTTTCCAAAAAGCCAAGAGGACAGAATCTCTTCCTTAGGTAAATCTTGAGATCATTCCAGGTCTAAGTGTTCTGATTCCAGACGGTTTGTCTCTCAATGGTTTCTCCATGCCACTCTGGTTGTTTCTACTATCTTCAGCCTTGAGCCATTATATATTTCTCGTTGTACCCGGTGACATCAAAGTATTCTTCCATTGCTTCGATCTACTTCTCCACAGCCTCGCCCAAGTTTTCCCCTTCACCCTTGAAAGGTCCAGGCTACGATCTATGAAGAGATATATGAACATCCGCGTTAAGCTCTTCCTCATCGAGTTGGGGATTCACATTCCTACCACGAGGACCTCGATCCATGATCCTATCAATACGAAAATTCTTGTTAAGTCCCTTTTTCCCAAATTAACCAAGACGCTCAAGTGAAAAGATCACTTTATTTATAACTCGATTCCGACTTTAGATCCAACTGAATTCTGGGGTTCCTTATAGTCTGGTCAATCCACGCAAAATCATGGGATAAAGATCCCTTCTACAAGAAGAACACACAGAACTCATTATCAGAGAACAATTCATTCAGAATATATCATTCATATCCTTAACACAATAATGATCCATCATACCAAAAATTTCATCTGAACATTCCTCCACGAGAATTTTAGTTATGCAAGTTATCATTTTGTCATTCGTGAATTAGATTCACTGGGTCAAAGGTTAACAGCAGCAGCAATCTGTCAGCACAATCCGTTAATTAGATTCACTGGGTCAAAGGTTAACAATAGCAATCTGTCAGCACAATCCACTAATCTCAAAGTGATTTGCTGAAGTCATAATCATCATTCCAGTTACTAATATTCATTACTGGGATTCGGTCCACTCATCCTCATTGTGGCTTTGTTCAACATATCTTCCTTCAACCAAAATTTAGGAATCATCATCTTTCAATCAGAATCCAAATCAACTCATCAATTCTCAACCAGAATTCTAAAATCATATCAACCAGCATTTGAATCCATCCTCTAGATAGCATTTTTGCTTATAATTTCAAGGTCTTAGATTTACTCGTATATATTTTCAATAAAGAGCTGCAGTTATATATACCCACGGTATATATGGGAAGTCATGGTCCTTGGAGTTATAAGGTAAATACCATCATATCTAGGCCTCAAGCAAGTCAAGAATTCTATACAATTGCGGTACTTCCATTTGAAGACCCAATTTCCAATTTATGAATGTTCATTCTGAATATCAATTTGTATGATTTTCATCACACAATTATAATCTTTTACTGGTACTTCATAAATTTTTGACCTTTCTTGCTTCTCGGTTGATCCACTTTAGCCAATTCGCTCTGATACCAACCGAAAGATCCTTGCCCCCTCTGCGTAATGAATTCGGGGTTGCTAGCAGCGGAAGTAACACTTCTTGCGCAGGGAAGAGCCTCTCACTCAGGGCCTTGCCCACGGATATCCAGACAAGAGACTAATCCCTTGGTTCCTCCAAAACTGAACCCGAAAAAACTTCCCTCGCTCAACAGACATAGGAGATTCCTCCAGGATATTTTATTTTAACGTAGTCAAGGTCATCACTAACCAAAATGATTCGACCGAGCCCGTAAGTCTCATGGTCAGATCAAGGAAGAGACTCGCACTTGGATCATAGAGTCCAACGCTTTTTTTCTCATCAAGAGGCATAGCCGTTGATTCTTTTCCATAGAACAAGAGTTATCCGGGATTTAGTTCAACTATCGTAACTTAATAGGCTTGAGTCTCATTTTAGGTATCCATCAATCTAGCCTAACCCCATCCAATCCCATGGGTTAGCCAACCGCCCAACCACTGTAGTGATAGGATCCATTTAGGAATTTGGTTATGTTTTGCCCTGCGTACCAGGGAAAAGAGGTCCCAGGCCCCCTAGTCGACGCTTTAAGCAAACTTCAAGATAGTCACACCACTTATATGAAATTGCTAGTTTCACAGATCTTTAAAACAATCCTATAACGAAACCATAGTATCGCTGATCATAATCCTCCAAATTATCTAGCTTGAATTCTAATTTCCAATCATTCCTTCATCGGTGTACCTATGGCATCATTGGCAATTAGAACGGTTACCACCTGTTCACTCAAGGGCCTTTTCAATAGATCCTAGCTCATAGTACCCAAAAATATTTTCACTTAAAAAAATCCAAATAGACTCTCCTTTGAAGATCAGTAAGATTAACCAACAGATCCATATAAAAGAGCCATGGACTCATCCGTTGAGGACCAGCAAGGCCAATCAACCAGATCCAATCCCAAGTTCAGAAAATAACTCTAAATCCTTGTTCCATTTTCTTCCTCAACGCACGCATGGGTATCTTTAGTGACCCAGAGCTTGAGCACCATATGGTCAGCACCCTCTAGGCTCCTTCGTAGGTCACCTACCGCTTCACTCATAGGCCACTTCCTTAGTCCCTCATCCACTGTACCGGAAGCTCACCATTTAAATCAAACCGAGGCTGGTCAAGACCTCAGCCGACCTTGCTACATGAGACGTCCTCTGTTGACTCTCCGTCAGCTGTTGCAACTTTATCAATTAGATCTCCACAACTTCATTCACAAGATGGTCAAAATGCTTTCCCAGCATTCTTGACATAAAACAGTCATTTAAAAACATGTTTCATAAATACAGTTTCTAATAACAAACTCTCATCTTTCCACATTATTACACATCATTTCTCATTATTCCACATTCTTCTACATCAATTCACATTGCTTATTCCACATCCAATCATATGTATTCCCATCGTCCTTCATCCATTCTCATCCAATCACATCATATTACATCTCATCACATCTATCCTCATCACATCATATTACATCTCATCACATCTATCCTCATCACATCTCATCCATTCACATCTACCCATATCCACATCACATCTCATCCATTCACATCTACCTAGATCCACATCACATCACATTCATCCACTTTACATCTCATCCATCCATTCACATTACATCACATTCATTAATATTTATTCAGATCCACTTCTCATCACATCACATCCATCCACATCACATCTCATCCATTCACGTCACATCACATCATACTCACATCCATTTACATCTCATCATATAATATTCACATCACATCACATCCATTTAGATATCATCACATCATATTCACATCCATTCACATCACATCTCATCCATTCACATCCCATCACATCCACTCACATCCATCACACCCATTCACATCCATCACTCTACTGGCCCAAAGATTTCTTTATATTTTTGTCTAGGACTAATTTACAGAAACAAACTGGTGACATGAAAGAATGAGTACTACTAGAATAATCAAAAGATAAATTTCTTACCAGAATGGGTCAGTCTCATCTTAGGTGAAAATAACTCTATTGGCATAGGTTTCCATGAGTTTTTTTATCAAGATCGAAAGTGCAGAGACCAGCCGCTTCCTATCAGTCAAATCAGGGCCCATCTTGTCAAAATTAGGGCAATCCCAGGAGAACTCGAGCTCAACCATCTGCCTCTATCTAGAGTAGCCTCAGAACTCCTTCCCAAAACTGGGGCAACCAAAGAGAAAGAGTTCCGCCTCTCAGAGTGTAACAGCCAAAACAGTCACAATAGTAGAAGTAGTGGAAGAAGACAGAGGATAGATTTATGTAGCAATTGAAAGCTAAGGGCCAAACTGTCAATTCTCTGTCATTTATACTCTAGCTAAGTATCAGGGTAAGCCTTTTAAGCTTTTGATTGATTCAGGTAGTACTCATTCTTTCATTTCCCCTACAGACAGATGCTTGATGATATGGACCAGCAAATGCAATCAATCCGTGTAAAGATATTAAGGCTGCCCCGAGCATAGGCAAAAGCAGTATGCAGATAAAAAGAGATTAGAGAGAGTGTTTGAAGAATCAGATACGGTCTTCATTCGAGTACGACCAAAAAGCAGTTCCTTATCTTTAGGGAAGTACAAGAAACTCTCTCCTAGATACTATGGACCGTATGCTGTTATAAAGAAAGTAGGTGATTTCGCCTATAAAGTTCTTTTGCCTCCCCATCTCAAGGTAAATAATGTATTCCATGTGAGTTTGCTTAATAAATATGTACCCAGCCCGAGTCACGTGCTTGATGATGAACAATTGATTTCTCCGACTCAAGGCCAAATGGTACTCCAACCTGAAGAAATCCTTAATGTTCGGGTGAAGGTTCTCAGGAGCAGAGTTCTCAGAGAGTTTTTAGTCAAGTGGAAGTTCTTCCCTCTAGAAGACGCCACCTGGGAGAAAGAAGAAGAGTTGGTAAAAGATTACCCCCACTTTGCGAGATGAGGACATCTCGTGTTTTTAAAGTGGGAGAGGATGTAAGATTCCTCCTTAACCTAAATAATGAATAAGCTTTTACCTCAATCCCCTGTAATCATTCCCTATTTCAGAATGCAAGAAAATATTATTTTTCCTTGTTTTTGCCTAAAGAGAAGAAAAATTCTAGAGAGAGATAATTAAATATTGAGATATTTTTGGATATAAAAATTCTCATAATATCTAAAATATAATTCCTTGAAATAAAAATTCAAAATAAATTCTCTAATGTACATTAGGAATTAATTAAAAATGTGTATTAAAAGGCCTTAGCCTAAGGGTCCAGATTTTCAAAAAAATTTGGATTATGGTCCAATTAAGGTTCCTATGGGCCAATAGGATTAATCTAAGTGTTGGGATGAGATAAATCCAAAGAATAAAATAAAAATACCCAAAAATGAGTGAATTCTCACATAAGATGAAGAGTTGACTAAGTACAAGGTTTATTAGTTAAAAATTAAGAGATATTAGTAAAAAAATGAGAGGTGTAAGAGAAATGATGCATTTTTGACACTTGAGTAAGGAGAGAATGCCACCTCAAAGAGGTGCCTTTTTCTTTATGATTACTTGAGTTTTTTAATCCAAAAAATGTGATATTTTTCTCTCTCCTCTCTCTTGGACCAAACTGGATCAAAAAGGGAGCCAAACTGGTCCAAATCTTGTCCAAATTGAGTCGAACTGAAGCTGGAAAGCTTTAGAACCTAGTTGGACTTAGTTAGAGGCCTCCCTCACCTATAAATAAACCCTCATTCCTTTGTATTCTCATCTTGAGCTATACCATGCCAGTATTACATTAAAATAATCATATTTTTTAATATCCCTTAAATTTTCTCTTCTTTTAGGGAGCTTGGAGCTTCTCTCTCTCTCTCTCTCTCTCTCTCTCTCTCTCTCTCTCTCTCTCTCTCTCTTCAACAACTCTTGGAGTTCTCTTCTCCTCTTTCTAACCAATTGATTGGTTGGGGGCTTCACTACTACTAAAGAAAGAATCAAGCCAATCTTAGAGGTAAGATTGATTTTTATGGTTTATTCTAATTTTTCTCAATGACTTTCTTCTCAATCCCTCTCAAGCTTGAGAAGATTTCTAAATGATTGTTTTAATTCAAATCAAGCTTTCCCTAAGAGTCTTAATGTTTAATTAGAAGAAAGTGAATCTTTATGCTTATTTGTAATGCTTTCTTTAAGGAAATCTCTTTCTCAAAAAGAATAGACATCTCTATGGCTAATTCTTCAACAAAAGAATGTTTCTCAAAGATAATCTCTTATTTCAAAACTAAACTCTAGGCTTGATGAGCTATAGATTAAGAAAGTGATATTTTCATGATTTTGTGCTATTAAAATAATGGTTAATTCTTTTAGATTGAGTAGTTAAAAAAACTACTTTAACACATTTAAATGAGAAGTGGATTATCCTAACAAATTGGGAAAAGAGGAATGTTGAAATTAGCTTAATCTAGTGGGATAATCATAATTATGTTTATAATTATGGTTAAAATTATAATTTAAATTCATAGTTTAAATTTAAGCTTAAAAGTAGATCTTCTATCATATTTTCATTATAAGCTCTTATTCTTTTAGGAAATTTGAAAATTATTAGTAATAGCAGCAAAGCTATGGTAAATTTTTTAAAGGGAAAAAAATATATCTTATTTTTATGCATAATACTAAAAGAGGAACTCTTACCATATTGTAGGTTTAGAAATTGAAAGCAAAAAGAATGATTTTGACCATATTCATGAAAGAATACTTTTTGTATTTATGCATAATTATTTAATTAAGAAAAAAGAGAAATTTGACATAAATTTATTTTATGCATAAGAATTTTTAAATGTAAAAGAAGAATTCCCATGACATTTGGAATTCAATCATTTAAATGCAAAAAGAGAAATTTTTGGCATATTCAAAATAATGGATATTTTTATTTAATTTAAAAAGAGAAATTTGTGATAAATTTATTTTATGCATAAGAATTTTTAAATGATAAAAGAGGAATTCCCATGACATCTCTTGGATCAATCTTCCTAATTTACCCTTCGAGAAGGAGGCTTACCCAGACAAAAGATTAATACATTGCACATTGAAAACAAACCTATTTGGCTTCTGTGACGAAATCTTGGTTAAGCTTCAGACATACCTTATTCTTCACTCGATCACAGAGCCTTTCATTCAACCAGTCCGGCACACACTTCTTCTTGGAACACTCCGCATCAATGTCATCCCCTCGGCATTTCATCTCCTCCTTAGCCTCTGGATCCCAATCCCCCCATCCATTCACTCCCTCTTCCTCACCTTGATGCCATCCACTACATGGTGCAAGGCCCGAGTAGTCGACCAACCATCGACATACTAGGGGCATGCACTCACTCGTATGGATTAAAAGTGCCACTAACCCACTACTTACCTGCATGTGCCGCACGTCACTTGCCTTCTCCCTCCCCAAGTATTGACACTTCTTATTCGGGTTGTATCAAATTTAATAACTTTGCTAAAGCAAAAAATCCCCGTTTTAATGGACCCCTATGTGCTCAAATAGTATTTGAAAAATAAAAAATTACCTTGGTAATTCTTAAGCTACCAAATTATAGTAAACATTTTGAAGTGGTTACTTATGCTAGTTTACAATAGGAGGAGTTCTTATGCAAGAAAAAAAATATCCATTGATTAGGGTGCAAGTGTTAAAATAAATTCTAGATAAGGTGGATCATGATATAGATCATCAAAAAAGACATTAAGGCTACCCAAGATAGTTAGTAGTATGTTGTGAAAAGATCTAATCGAGTATTTGAGGAAGGAGAATTTCTATATCACTGGGTAAGTACATGAAGCTATCTTTGAGATACTATTGTGGACCCTATGTGATCACAAGAAAAATATGAGAGCTTGCACATGAGTTGCTTCTATCCCCACATATGAAGGTTTATGTTAGCTTGCTCAAAAAGTATATACCAAACCCGAGTAGCCATATATTAGATGATGAGAAAATTCTCTCTCTAGTCCACAGACAATTAGAGTTAAAACATGAAGAAATTTTGGATGTTCCAGAAAAAGTCTCTTAGGAACAGGAGAATAGTGGAGGATGCCAAGTGCTTAAGTGGAGGATGCCACATGGGAAAAGAACATGATCTATTTAAGTATTATCCCCAGCTTGCAAGTTGAGGACATCTTCATTCTTTGAAGTGGGGGAGAATGTAAAACCCCTCATTTTGATGACCTTATGTGCAATGATAAAAAAACTCTCATTTGTTAAGTAAAATACTAGAGAAGAGAAATTTTAGAGTTTTGGAAAAAAAATCACAATTTTGGCACTATTTACTTTGGTCAATACATGGAAATTTGAGTGTCTTCTACACGAAGTTATGAGTGAAGATTTTGAAAGATATTGTTTCTTATGTTTTTTAATGGGGAGGTTTTGTTAACACGAGAGTGATTACTTTAGTGACGTGCATGGAACTCGATTCTATAAGTGAGGGAGAGAACAAGCTAGTGTATTGTAATAAAGTAGAGATAAATATTTAAATTAGTTTTTTTCAAAGTAATGATATTATTTTTTAAATAATAATTAATTTTAATTACTAAAATTTTTATTTATTATGTTTTAAATTATTTTTTAAACGTCAAAAATTAGAGAATATAAACCTTATTTTCTATACATATTTGGCATTTGATTGTTGTGTGTATCTGTGTGTGTGTGTGTGCAAGTGTGCCTGTATGCACACACGCACGTGTGCATGTGTATGTGCACATGCACATGCATGTGCTCAAGCGTGTGTGTGTGTGTGTGTGCATGTGCGTGCGTACGTGCGTGCGTGCATGCGTGCGTGCGTGTGTGTGTGTGTGTGTGTGTGTGTGTGTGTGTGTGAGAGAGAGAGAGAGAGAGAGAGAGAGAACCTATGGATTTTATATCTCCATGATAATTATTCATGAGAAAAATAAATATTCAAACAACTTGAGGCTCAAACTTGAAAATCATGTAGAAAACATGTTATGAAATCATAGCAAGTGCTATTTCCATTATCAAAAACTAGAGTTACAAATATTTCTCAATATCCATAACTAAGGCAATCCATAACCCAAATAACCATAAACATTCAAAACTAGCCTTACAATATCACACGTAGTGGGCCAAACTTAGGTAGGAACCAAAGTACTTCACAAGCTACGAATGAAGGAAAATATATATGCATGAAGTCATCACCTTTGATGACCATATAGAAGTATATGTGTCAAGTTTCCTTTGAAAACATCATGAAGAGTGCTTAATCCTCATGATCTCCTTCCTCACTATCATTGGCATAGGTAGCATCTACAAGCTCCAAACTTTCTTGGGCCTTTGAGATGATTGTTTTTGGAATCTTTATCTTATCTACCTTTTGTCCCTTCCCTCCAGATAATGCTGTTAACACGTTCCCAATGTTGAGGAACTCGCAATGCTTTTTTCAACAACCTTCATATGCTTCTACATCAGTCACGTTCTTATTTCTTATGATAGGGGCCCAATATTGAATCTTAACTCTCATATAGTCTATCAAGTGTTTCTCCATATCAACATCTAAAACTACAACCCCTAGCCATACTAGATATATGTGTCACTTGGCCACACAAGAATAAAGTTATCTTTTGTCACATCAACTTTTGGTTTGAACTCCTCCCTTGGCTTATGATGCGCTAGCCCATAATCGTTCCTTTCACTCTCCTCTAGTCCAATTGTATTCTTGTCATATTAAGGCTATCCATGGAAGCATCCCGTAACGATGTACTTTTGGGCCAAAAGTCGTGACAAAAGGCACTTTCTTGCACATTTGCAATATTCAAGGCAACAACCATGTTCTCCTAATACTCAATAATAGGTCTAATCCATTTTTCATACTTTGAATTTTCACAAAACTTTTCAACTAGGTCAAGAAGGTATTGAGGCCTTATACAAACTGGATGTTATCCTTTATGTACTCATGCATAGCAAAACCTTTATGTATTCATACATAGGCCTTATAAAAACTAGATGTTAATATCCTTTATGTATTTATACATAGGGACCTTTGGTACACAGATTGAGGAATCATAGGTGCCCCTTTGTCATTACACTTCCATAGTTCAATTCCACGTTTAGGAAACCACTCACTTGATTTGGGATGCACTTTATATTGTATTGACATATGGCATCATTCATGTAAAATCTAAATTGCAATAGCTTTGAATGGCCTACTAGTCTGTCTCCCCCCATCATACAAGTACCCTTTCACATACTACTTGAAATTTGGCACCTCCTTCATAAGAAAAGGTATCAATTTCATTTTTGTTCACTCCTTACAACTTCTCATCAAATGAGGAAAGGTAAATATCTGACTTGTTCTAAGATTCTTAGAAAATTAACTAAACAATGTATCAATATCCTCATGTGTGTGTCCCACCATAAGAAAACTAAGTTGCACCATCTCAAAAACTTCTTTTGCCACCAACAAAGACAAATATGAACATTCTTGTTCTCATAACTACAATTATTCTACTGAAGCAACAATGTCTTTGGCCAATCTCTTGAAGAAATGGTAAGTTGTTGAGTGTCATGAACTGTGACATCATTTGTTTCTCTGCCCTCATTTCTTTGCTTATTTGCATCATCTTTTGCCATTGAACTACCATCTTGAGTGTCCTAATTAATTTTCTTATATGCGTCATCTTATGCCATTGAACTACAATCTTGAGTGTCCTAATTTTTTTTACTTATTTGCGTCATCTTCTACCATTGAACTATCATCTTGAGTGTTCCCATTTACAATGTAATTTTTTTTTCATTTTTTATCCTCATATGATGATGCAATGATCTTGTAGACATCAAGCATTCAAAAACTCTATGTGATGTTTGAGTAGTGCCACTATCATTTATTACCAAATAACCATGCACATGACTATCTGTTCTCTCCAAGTTCACAAGACATTTCAATAAAGAACCAATTGTTGTGAAATCAGGATCACTTGACCACAATCCCGTTGCAAAGTCTCCTTAAGCATTTATAGTCCATGACCATGAGTGAGCATACCTGTCAACAATGATATTAGAAGGGACATCACTTGGTAAAGTGATTTAGGAACTTGAATCACCCATGGTATGCAAGTTTTCTTTTGGTCCATTTTGTCACAAATGGTGCGAGATTTTTCTAGACACAACTTTGAGTACATTCTCCAACCATAATACACATTTTTGGAACTTATTTGTGTAGCAATGTCGTCTTCTCTCGAAGAAGTACTCAACATGCTCCACTTAGTTCTTTGTTGACTCTAATTTTAACTTTATGAGTGTACATATATCACACTTTGAAAATGTGCTAGTTTTGGAGAGAGTAACTATCTTGAGTGTCGTATTCCACAATCAAGAGAAAGTGGGTTGTGAAATATGTTTATATCCCAAAGAACTAAGTGTTTTATCAACCTTACGTAAGATATCCACTTGTTCATACATGGTTGGAAGAAATTCCTATGTCTCACGAGTCCCATGCATAGAAGTCCTAGATTTATGAGGCATTTTCTTAGCATTTTTATCAATGAAATCTTGTATGATTTCTTTGCCCATTTCCACATGTGAAACCTTTTTGAATGATCAAAGTGTTCCCATGAGTCGCTCTCCTTGATCCTTGCATATAACTTCTTCTATACCTATAGAAATTAGGTTTTGTAATTTCATGTATAGTGTACCTTGTTGTGTTGCAAAATTTCTTGTTGGGAGGCTTGTTTCATATCCTCATGGTCCTTTTTTGCATTTTATCGTGAACAACCCTTAGGGTGGCTTCGATGAGTGGGCCATAGTACCGTTTCAATTTGCTACCGTTGAAATAGCCTACCATTTTGACACCGTCAAGTGTCTCTATGTGCACAGCACCTTCTTGCGGGGTTATCTTAGTGACTAGGAAGGTCCTAAGCCTCTGATCCTGAGCTTATTTTTGTGCATTTTTGTGCTGAATAGGAGGACCATGTCGCCCTTGTTCATTTGTTTGTCTTTCAATTAGTCATCGAACCATTGTTTACGCCTTAGCTTTTTAACAATCATGTTGTATACAGCTAGAAGGCATGTTTCCTTAAGCTTTTCAAGTTTAAAAAGGTGACAGCCTAAGACCTTCCCTCTGTGAGCTTCTCTTGTATAACAATGCATAAGCTTAGGACCAAGAACTCCATTGCCATAACCTCTTCAGTACCATAAGTCAATTTGAAGAGGGTTGCATTGGTAGTTGCCTTGTAGGAAGTTCTATAGGCCCAAAGTGCTACTAGTAACTTTTGTTCCCAATCGTTGCAGCTAGCCTCCACAGTTTTAGCTAGAATGGCACACAAAACCTTGTTCGTGCTTTCTACTTGGCCATTCGCTTGGGGGTAATAGGGGGAGGACTTTCTATGAGTGAGAAGGAACTCTTGTAAGAGGAATTCGATTACCTCATTAATGAAATGTGTTCCGTTGTCGCTCACAAGCTCTAAGGGGCAATCGAAGCATGTGATGGGCTGATTCATAAAGGAATTTTGTAGTCGATCATGCATTAGCTTTATGGCTAGCTCAAGGTTCAACCCATTTAGTGCAATAGTCCATAGAGTAGCGATTATATATCTAGCTTGAGTGTATATGGCTACGGTACTAATGGGCCCAATGAAATCAATGCCCCACTTTTCAAACAATTGAGTGTATATGGCTACGGGACTAATGGGCCCAATGAAATTAATGCCCCACTTTTCAAACAATTACAAGAAAACTATAGGATTCAGGGGCATGTTGTCCTTAAATTGAGTAATTGCCGCAGGTTGGCATTCATTGCACCACTTAACATATTATGCTACATCCACAATTAATATGGGCCACCATAATGTAGTTGTAAGGACCTTGCGTGCAATGATATTTGGGACAATGTGTCCACCAGCACAGGCAAAGTGAGCTGTTCTAGAAGGAAGACATATTCGTCTTCTCGAACATAGCATCTAAGAATCTTGTCTTTCCCCTACCTATAGAGTTGACCTACAATGAGTTGGTAGGGGGCTGCCTATTTAATTAGGGGATAAGCACAGTTCTTGTTTAGGAGGGAGTCCACTAGCAAGCCATTGGCTAGAAAGCATGCTACTCCTCGCCCCACTCATGAATCAAGCATAGTTGGAATAGGGTGACATTTGGTAAATCATCATCCACTCCCATTGGCAGCACCATTAGGGATCCTTAACATGTGGTCTTCCAAGACATGCTATGAGCCTTTCCTCATTGTAATAGTAGTGAAGTCAAAATCAAGCAAGATAAGCAGCCACCTGGTGATCCTTCCTGTTGTACAGGGCTTGTTGTTGTGACCAGGTATAGAAGAGCTTGATGATCTACAAAGAAAATGAATTTGGTCACCAAAAGATAATGGCGAGACTTCTTAACGATGTAGACCATGGCTAACCCTTCTCTTTTGGTTGTGATATAATTTCTCTCAGACTCGTTGAGTTGGCGGCTCGCAAAGCTAATGGGGAGATCCATCTTGTGTTCACCCGGTTGGGCCAACACACATCCAATAGCAAAAGTGGAGGCATCGATGTGGACATGGAAGATAATGTCCTAGTTGGGGGACCTAAGAATAGGAGCACTAACCAAGGGTTTCTTAAGGTCGTATAAGCCTGTTGTTGGCATTCCTCCGTCCACTTAAAAATGATCAAGGGTCCATAAAGAGATCGAGCTATATTAACATACATAAAACTAAATTGCCAATGGTAGCCCACATGTCCCATTAAATGTTGGGCTCTGCTGGGTGAGGGTGCTCAAGGATGAGACACACTTTGCTACCATCCGTGGAGATTCCCTGTCTGGAGACATTGTGTCCCAAGATTACTCCATGCCTAACCCAAAATTGACATTTGAGAGTGGGTTCAATGAGATGCGATATAGCCTACATCTTTTTAACACCTTACACAAATAGTCAAGGTGTGCCTTCCATGAGGAGTAGACACAAAGGTCACAAAAGTCATCCATAAAAACCTAAAGGAATTTCTGAAGATATTCCTTTTAGGCCATGCACATCAGACGATGGAAGGTGCCAGGGGCATTGGTTAGCCCAAAGGGCATGATATGGTATGTGTAAGTGCCCCATTTGGTGGCGAAGGCTGTTTTATGCTGATCCTTGGGGTTGATGAACACCTGGTTGTAGCCAGAGAATCCATCAAGGAAGCTGTAGGCTTTCTTTCTTGCTACTCGTTCCAACACATGCTCGGAAAAGGGTAAGGGATAATGCTCCCTTATGGTGGCGGCATTGACATTTTTGAGGTCTACGCACACTCTTACCTTCCCATTATTTTTGAACTCTATCACAATGGGTGATACCCATTCCGTATGCTCTACTTCATAGATGAATCCGGCATCAATGAGTCTGTCTCTTCTCGATTCTCTTGGAATATTTTGGGTTCATAGGATAAGCCTTCTTATTTACCGGCCTTGCTCCATCAACCATCAGGATGGTGTGCTTGACTACTTCGAGAGGTACACCTTTCATATTCATGTACTTCTAGGGCAAAGAAATCCTAAAATTCTATAAGTAGCATGCAATGAGCTCGAACTCTTCCTCTATAGAGAGGTCTTCTCCAATGTATACTGGCCTCGGGACTTCGTCTGAGCTCGCTACGTTAACTTCTTTTACCTTGGCTAGACTATCATATGAGGTCCCTAGTTGTTCATTGTGGGACCTTTGGGCTGATTCATATTACACAAATTTGTCTGCCATCTGAAAGGTCTTCAAGTGTTTGTGCATTTATTTAGTCTCTTCTTCCCTATAGTGATTTCTTCCTCCACTAGCCTTTGGCTTCTTTTTCTGCCAGCGTTAACTTCTTATTGTGTGCTCTACGCACAGAGCGACAAAGCTTTTCTGGTTCAAGTTTGAGATGAACGGGTTCCATTGGCTTTGGGGTGGTCGTGTGTGGACTAGAAGGGAGCTCACATTTCTCACTATCCTATTCATCATCTAGTGTCTTATGGCACGTTTGACACTGATGGACTGTAGTGGATCTAGTTGTTGTTACTAAGTCCTCTGCGAAGAGTCTACCATTCATTGGATGTACCTTCCATGCGTGTACATTGATCTTTACTATTTGATCTTTCCTTTGAATGTAGATGTGATCGGTATCCATATCATGGATCATTTTGGATTCCCTCATGAATGGTCGCCCAAAGATGCAGTCATAAGAAATGGGCTGACATCCAAAGTTCATCACCACAAAGGTGTGGTGGTAGGTAGTTCTAAGGATCTTTATTTTTAAATCCTTTAGTAGACAAATGGGTCTAGCTGAGGCTCCATCAACGAGTTTGACTCTAGCAATGTGGTATCATCCATGGTGGGTGCTCCCCATTTTTCCCAGCATTGTTTTGTAATACTGCTCACTCCTACTCCCGCGCCCAGGTGCTGTGACCTGGAGGCCATCGAAGGTTATCGACAATGACGTGCTCAATTCGTCGCCTTCAAAGTATTATCCAAGCTTATTTACTCGAACTGTGGGGGTACCAGTGATTTCATGGGGTACAACAAGTTCATCTTCCTCAAACTCATTAGAGCTATCTAGCTCCGCGGATTCTTGCATGCGTGCCCCAAGGTGTTCCTCCATCCAATTCTTCATATCTTTCCATAAGCTTGGGCTACCTTGAAGCAAGGTGCCGATAGAGATTTGGATTTGAGAAGAGAGGAAGGAAGAGACACTAGCAATGTCACCAAGAGAGGAGGCTGTTCCATGAGGAAGATTTCTTTGGCTTAATCTTAAGCTCTTATGTGTATACGGGATGTGGATGGGGATTTTTATGTCTGTTCTTTTAAGATGGTCATCCCCCAGATCTATAAGATATTTGGCTATGCGGTTTCCCTGATGAGGGGTAGCTGTGTTGAAGTGGGAACTGTCGCTTCTTTTGGCCCATGTGGGGGTGTGGTCTAGGAATATACCTAAGCTTCTTTATCAAGTCTCGTGTTGGAGTCTGACGGACATGGCTCAAGGTAAGAAGTAGGAGGCTCGTCTTCTATTTGTGCTTAGCACTCCTTAACCAATTCTTGGGCTACCAAGAGTCTTTCTTTCTCCTCTATGGGGTTAGGATATTCGGCAAGCTTTTTGGGAGCTAGTTAGCATCAATCAGTTCCAAGGCTTGAGCGGCTAAGCGTAGCAGATCTTTCTTTCTTGAGCATCTAGTTGCTCGTGCTTGTTCAAAGACATTCTTTGAGGATGAGACCTTTGCTTGTCCTTGGTCTCGCGAGGTTGATGCCTCTCCTACCAGTATGAGCTGCGGCCTTTTGTCTATTTTGCAATCTAGTTACAGCATTGAGAGGGACCATGTGGATGAAGCTGTCTCTTACACTCAATAGGTTAATGCTGGTGCATCGATCAGCTTCACGAGGCTTCCTTGTTGTTCCAAGTCTCAACAGGAAATCTTTATACATATGGTTAATTCTACACCCAACATATAAAGGGGTTAATGTGGGAGCACCTACAGAGGTACTTTCCATCCCTTTCTTGATAGTACACTCAGCCACTCGGTAAGGTCCTGCGCAATGATAACATTGTATAGGTGGTCGTCTTGCCATTGTATTCATGTCTCGGCCCCATGGCATTGGGGTAGCTAAGTACACTGGGTACATTTGGTCACCCTCCATTACATAGTGGCTTAGAATTTCAGAGGGTGAACTAGTTGTCTTAGGGGTTTTGTAGTTAGGACTTTCTAGAATTTCCCCCTCGTCTCCTTCTTTGAAGATTTCTCTGAGGGTTAGCTGACGAACTGGTGTGATTCATGGCAATGGGGGTAAGGGAATTTCAAATACCCTAAGAATTCCTCTTTGGACCACTTCTTGGCCTGGTTAGGGTGCATTGTGGAGAGCAAGTGCTAGGTAAAGCCAGCGGTTACCTTGGGCAAGGCTTGACATAGAACTCGGGCTTAAGTAGCCCTTTGCTGATAGTAGTTTGTGACTTTGTGATTGCCCCATCTTTGGCAATATGTGAAATAGAGGGTGGGATGGGGTCGCAAATGTGGACACTCTGTGTTGGTGTTAGCTTGACAGATCGGGCATGTGAGATCCCTATCCCCACTGCATAACGAATTCAAGGGTGCTAGCAGCGAAAGTAGCACTTCTGGCACGGGGCAAGGTCCCACACTCGGGGCCTCGCCACGGATATCTAGACAAGAGACTAATCCATCGGTTCTTCCAATCCAATCACATCATTTTCCATCTCAACACTTCTTTCCTCAATTAACCTCATCAGATCTGATCCACTTGCATTTACCCATACATCTCATCCACTTGCATTTACCCATACATCTCATCCACTTGCATTTACCCACACATCTCAATTAACCTCATCAGATCTCATCCACTTGCATTTACCCATACATCTCATCACATCACATTCATTAACATCTATCGAGTTTACACATCGCATCTTATCACATCCATTTCACATCACATTTCATTCATTCACATCCCGATTCACATCACATCCATTCACATTCCATACCATTCATTCTCATCCCGATTCACATACCATCACATTCATTCACATCCCTTATCATTCATTCACATCCCGATTCACAGGCTATCACATTCATTCACATCCCTTATCATTCATTCACATCTTGATTCACATGCTATCACATTTATTCAAATCCCATATCATTCATTCTCATCCCAATTCACATGCCATCACATTCATTCACATCCCTTATCATTCATTCGCATCTCGATTCACAGACTATCACATTTATTCACATCCCTTATCATTCATTCACATCCTGATTCACATGCTATTACATTCATTCACATCCCTTATCATTCATATCTATCCAATTTACATCACATCTCGTTGCCTCAATTCTCGTTCATGTCCATCACATTCACATCCACATATATTCTTCCACATACATCCACATCCATACTTATCACATACACATCCACATCTATCCTTTTACATACATCCACATCCATCCTTTCACATACATACATCTACATCCATTCCTTCACATACATCCACTTTCATTCTTCACATACATCCACATCCATTCTTCACATCCATCCTTTCACATACATACATCCACATCCATTCTTTCACATACATCCACATCCATTCTTCACATACATCCACATCCATCCTTTCACATACATACATCCACATCCATTCTTTCACGTACATCCACATCCATTCTTCACATACATCCACATCCATCCTTTCACATACATACATCCACATCCATCCATCCATTCATTCACATTTATTTGATTCACATCCATCCATCCAATCATTCACATTTATTTGATTCACATCACATCTATCAATCCATTCATTCTTTTATAAAAATCCTTTTATACATCTATTTATGCATAAATTCAATGTTAAGGAAAAGAACACTTTCAAAATAAAAATAAATTCTTTATGCATCTTTCTATGCATAAAATCAAAATTAATGAGAATAACTCTTTTGAAATAAAAATAAATTCCTTTATGCATCTTTCTATGCATAAAATCAAAATTAATGAGAATAACTCTTTTGAAATAAAAATAAATTCCTTATGCATCTTTCTATGCATAAAATCAAAATTAATGAGAATAACTCTTTTGAAATAAAAATGAATTCCTTATGCATCTTTCTATGCACAAAATCAAAATTAATGAGAATAACTCTTTTGAAATAAAAATGAATTCCTTATGCATCTTTCTATGCACAAAATCAAAATTAATGAGAATAACTCTTTTGAAATAAAAATGAATTCCTTATGCATCTTTCTATGCATAAAATCAAAATTAATGAGAATAACTCTTTTGAAATAAAAATGAATTCCTTATGCATCTTTCTATGCATAAAATTAATTCTAATGAAAATAACGCTTTTATAATAAAAATATTTCCAATATGCATCTTTCTGAACTTCTTCTGTCTCCTCATCTCAAAGTACATAATGTATTTCATGTCAGCCTACTTAAGAAGTATGTACCGAGCCTGAATCATGTGCTTAATGATGAACTCTTAACTTCTTCAACCCAAGGACAGATGGAACTCTAACTTGAAGAAATCCTTGATGTTCGAGAGAAGGTTCTCAGGAACAGAATTCTGAGAGAATTATTAGTCAAATGAAAGTTCTATCATTTTGAAGACACCACCTCGAAGAAAGAAGCCGAACTGATGTGGGATTACCCCCAGTTTGCGAGATGAGGACATCTCACGTTTTTCAAGTGGGAGAGGATGTAAGATTCCTCCCCAGCCCCTCAAGATGTCTAGTTTCTTTCCCTTTAATCAATGCCCTTTTTAGAATAATAAAAGATCTTGTTTCTACCTATTTTAGCCGATAGAGAGAGAAAATATTCTAGAGAGAGATAATTTAGTTTTTAGAAAAAATATCCCCTTATTAAAATAAATTCTCCCAAAACAGAAGTTTAAAAAGAAATTCCTAAGGTGCATTAGAAATAAATTATAATGTGCACAAAAGACCTTAGCCTAAGGGTCCAGATTTTTTAAAAATTTTGGATTAAGGTTCTTATGGACCAATAAGATTAACCTAAATGTAGAGAGAAGATAAAATGAATAATAAAAGAAAAACCCCCCAAAAATGAGTAAATGCTCACATAAGATGAAGAGTGGACTAAGGACCAAAGAAAAGAGTAAAAAAACTGAATTTTGACACCTCAGAGTGGGGATCTCCCTCATGAAGTAGGCACCTTTTTTCTCATCATTAGCCCAATTTTTTATCAATAAAATGAGATATTTCATCTCTCCTCTCTCCTATTTCAAAACTAGATCCAAAAGTAAGCTGAACTGACCCAAAAATGGTTAAAAATTGACCAAACTGATCTGGAAAATTCTAGAATCAGTTTGCTTAGTTAGAGGCTCACTTTGTCCTATAAATAGAAGCCTCCCTCTTTGTAAAAGCTTATTACTCTATGCCTGTCCTAAGCCATCTACATTGAATTTCTTAATAATTCAATTATTTTTGACCTAATCCTCTTCAAAGTGAATTGATGGCCACTCTTGCTTCCAACAAGAAAAGAACTCTTAATCCCTCAAGCCAAAGGAGAGCTTACAAGCTTCATGTAAGCTAATTTTCTATACAAATTTAATATCTATCATTTTCTTGATTTTTATGTTTTACAGCAGGTGATTGAATTGAATTCAAATGCTATGCCTTTGAGGAAAATGCCACCCCCTTCTCTTCTTTACATTCCAGCCTTTCTTAATCCTAGAAAGATTATTTAAGGGATTAATTAAACTCTTCTTCTTGTTAACTGTCTTGAATTTAGAAAATTGTGTACATTATAGTTCTATAAATCTAATTTGGGTTAATTTAAGTCAAATAAAGAATGATAAAAATGACAAATAGTCAGCTATACAAAGGAGAGTATGGTAAATTTTCCTAAATTTTGTGGAAAAGAAAGCTTGTCTTTATGTTATTCCAAAAGAGTAATTCCCACCATTTTTTGCATCTAAAAAAAATATTCTAATTACTCCATGTACATATTCACCTATGAATATGCATGGATATTATTGATATTATTATTAAATTGATTTCTATGCATGGAAAGATGCATAATGAAATTTTTTTTATTATAAAAGTGTCATTCTTATTAACTTTGATTTCTATGCATAGAAAGATGCATAATGGAATTTGTTTATTATAAAAGTGATATTCTCATTAAATTTGATTTTTATGCATAGAAAGATGCATAATGGAAATTTTTTATTATAAAAGTGTTATTCTCATTAAATTTGATTTCTATGCATAGAAAGATGAATAATGGATTTTTTTATTATAAAAGTGTTATTCTTATTAAATTTGATTTCTATGCATAGAAAGATGCATAAAGGATTTTTTTAATTATAAAAGTGTTATTCTTATTAAAATTGATTTTTATGCATAGAAAGATGCATAAAGGATTTTTTTTATAAAAGTGTTATTCTCATTAAAATTGATTTTTATGCATAGAAAGATGCATAAAGGAAATTTTTTTATTATAAAAGTGTTATTCTCATTAAATTTGATTCTTATGCATAAAGGAATTTTTTAAATTATAAAAGTGTTACTCTTTTTAAAATTGTTTTTTTTGCATAGAAAGATGCATAAAGGAATTTTTTTAATTATAAAAGTGTTATTCTTATTAAATTTGATTTTCATGCGTAGAAAGATGCATAAAAGAATTTTTTTATTATAAAAGTGTTATTCTTATTAAATTTGGTTTTTATGCATAAATAGATGCATAAAGAAATTCTTTTTATTTTAAAAGCGTTATTCCTATTAAATTTGAATTTATGCATAAAAGGATTTTTTTATAAAAGTGTTATTCCCATTGAAGTTGATTTTTATGCATAAAGAATTTTTATATCAAAGTTAGAATTCTCTTTGATTCTATGTTTAAATCTTCTGAGTATTTGATAAATGAATAATTAAATACTCTAAGAGAGAAATTTCTATCGTTTTATATTCACACGGATTGTAAAAAGAAAATTCAAGAAATCTATCGAGATCGAAATATTTAGATAAATGATTATTTTATTCCTCACTAGAATTTGTAACTAATTTTAGAAATCAGTTAAGTGAATATTCAAAGAAAGAAATTCAATAAAATATTAACTGAATTATCAAACCTATTTGAGAAAGATAGTTCAGGTTAAATCTTATCCGACTCGAACCTTGAATCAGACTATGAGTAAATGTCTGGTTCTACCAATTCCAGTGGGGCTGGGTGGTGGCTAACCCATGGGCCAGATGGAGTTAGGCTGGAATCAGTGGAGTTTTAATAATTAAATTAAAATAATAGGATTACACTTAGAATTAGAGTAGTTAAATAAAAACCTAAAGAATTTCTCAAATGAGTAGATCAACGGCTTTGCCTGATTTCAGTTAGGAAAAAAGCATTAATTTTCTCAAATGATTAGATCAACGGCTGTGCCTGATTTTGGTTAGGAAAAAGCGTTGATTTCTTCAAATTAAGTCAGTGATAGTTTTCCTTCTATCTGGTTTAATCAGGTGAAGGATAGTTTAGTCTCTTGAACCCGTTAATTCGTTAAGAAGATCAAAAAAGTGGAATCGCCCTCATTTTTCGGGCAAGGAAAATTTCTCGGTTTCGGTTTCGGAATGACCACCAGTTTAGTCTCGTGCGTGTCCGCACATTTGAGGACAAGGCCCCGGCGCAAGAGGAAGCTTCTTCCACTACTGCTAGCAACTAGGAATCCGGTGCACGGAGGGGGCAGAGGGGTCTCACAGGCTGGTATGAGAGCGCTATTGTAAACTTATGAAATCGTAGCAAAAATTGCCAAAAATTTTAAAGTAAATCTGGGAAATAATGTTTTCACTTGTTAAGATTATGTTTGAAATGAACTTCATAAATTGAAAACTCATAAATTGAACTGGATTTTTAGATGGATACCCCAAATCTATCTGGCACTCCTCCCCAGAGTCAGGATATGATTGCCTTTGCCTTCGAAAATCTCATCAACTCCGCTACAACCCGAGATAGTAGAGTGAGACTCGCTCGTCACTTTGAGGATCTATACTTTCCTGATCCAGTAGAGTGATGTCAACATATGTGCTAGCCATGATCTTGATAAGGCTAGGAGTTATTCATCATGTTCAACTCTATAATCATTCACCCCAAAATTTTAGAGTTTCCTGCCGTATTTTCAGACTTCTTAGCCACTTTATTCCTAGGAGAATAATTACAACACCATTATCAGTGATGAATTATGTATATCATAGCATGTCTCCATCGTAGTATCGCCTTTTTATGCATACATGATTGAGGCGGTGACTTTTGGAGCCGAGACGATCTATGTATATATCAAAAACTTTTGATAATTAATTATGTTTTGCAAAAGGTTCCAAATTGTTTTCATGGTTGTGAATATTGGGTAATAAAATTATTAGAGTGAATCTTGTTTTCAAGAATTATGATGGAATATTTATTTATTTAAAAAATAAATCTCAAAAATTAAATAGTCATAAATCTGCCTGACAAAGTTAAGTTGACAAAAATATTATTTTGTCAGAATCATGAGGCGCGTGGCCCGTGCCAGGTAGCCAGATCCTCTTAGCGAATGATGAAGAGTTAGATCATCCAGACGTTTTGTAAAGCCCTACACCAATCCCAACGTGGTCCCTTCAAGGGTGAAGGGGAACAATTAGGAGAAGTAGTGGAAAAATGGATCGAGGCAATGGAAGAGTATTTTGATGTAACCGGTTATAATGAGAAGAGCAAGATGGCTCTCGTTAGATTGAAAATTTTGGAAACGGCTAGGGTCGCATCATGGAGGAACCATTGCGAGACAAACCGTCTCGACCGAAATACCCATACCTAGTCAGATCTTAAAGCTTACCTCCGGAAGAGGTTCTGTCCTCCGGGCTTCCTCAAAACCAAAATGAATGAGTTCTTGGAACTAAAACAGGATAGCCGAACGATTGAAGAATACCATTAGGCATTTGCCCTTCTCCTCAAATATTCTCCACTTTTGGATGAAGAGCAGTTGATGGCCAGATTCATTCGAGGGATGAACGAGCCATTGGACACTTTAGTAAAAATGCCAAACTAGTCTCAATGGTGGCAGCAGAAGGTGTCAAAATGGCAAAGGACTTTGCCAAAGCATTTGTTGTTAAGGTCCCGCCGAAGCCTGCACCCTCAAACTTTAAAAGGTTCCAACCCTTGGGAAGTGCTTCAAACTTTCCACCCCCAAAGAGGTAGCAAGGCCCTATCAGAATCAAGATGCTGGGAGATTCAGAAGTGAAGGAAGACCCTTCCCTCAAAACACTTTCTTAGGAGCCCCACCTCTTTTGAGGATTCAGAGGGATGAGCTTAGAAGTGAGAATAAGTGTTTTGGGTGTCAGGGTTTCGGTCACCAGCTTAAAGACTTCCCAACTCCTGCCAAGTCAAGAGGATAGGGAAGTCAAGGACCCAGAGTGCAGAGACCAGCCCCTTTGTATCAGTCAAATCAGGGTCCATCTCGCCAAAATTAGGGTAATCCCAAGACTCTAGCTCGCCATCTGACTCTGTTCAGAGTAGTCTTAGAACTCCCTCCTAGAACTGGGGTAACCAAAGAGAAAGAGTTCCACCCCAATTTGAAGGAGCAAGAGCAGTTACGATAGCAGAAGTAGTGGAAGAGGAAAGAGGTCAGATTTATGTCGCGATTGAAAACCAAGGGCCAAATCCTCAATTCTCTGTCATCCATACTCCAACTGAGTATAAGGGTAAGCCATTCAAGCTTTTGATTGATTCAGGAAGTACTCACTCATTTATTTCCCCAGGATGCTTGTGTAAGCTAGTCTTCGAACAAAAATCAGGGAAACCTATGCAAGTTGAATTGGCCAGTGGGAGGATTCTTTTCACTCACCATGAGACAGATCGTATTTAGTTTAATCTAGAGGAAATGTAACTGACTACTAGTTCAGAGTCTTACCTTTGGGAGTTTTTGATGGAATCCTTGGAATGGATTGGCTCCACAAAAATCAAGCTCACATTCACATCACAATGGAACCATTTCCTTTCCGTGACCTTCACGGGAACAAAGTTCAAGGAACTAGAATTTTTGGATCCCCAAGCTTCTAGGTTACTGAAAGGACTTAGAAAGAAGCAACTCATTTATGTTGTCAAAAGGAATCCGATAGACACAAAGTTAAAGGCTAAAGAACCAGAATGGTTAAGTAAGTATGATGATGTATTCCCAGCAAAGCAGTAGAGCTAACTGAGATGCCTTTGATTCGGGAAGTAGATCATGAGATACAATTGACCCCTAGAGCTCAGCCCCAGCAGCCCAGCGCACATACAAAATGCTAGTCTGTGAAGCCATTAAACTCAAGGAACAACTTAGGCAGCTGTTAGAACAAGGGTTTGTAAGACCCAGTGTTTCACCTTGGGGAGTGCAAGTTCTCTTTCAGAAAAATAATGGAACGTTACGACTCTGTTGTGGATTACAGAGGTCTCAATCAGCTAATAGTTAAGAATAAGTATCCTATCCCCAGAATTGATGAGCTTCTGGACAGGCTAAATGGAGCCAAGGTCTTCACAAAGAAAGATCTCAAATCAAGGTATTACCAAATCAGGATTAATGATCAAGATATCCCAAAGATAGCCATCAATACTCGCTATGGGCACTATGAATTTACTGTCATGCCGTTTGGATTGACAAATTCCCCAGATACATTCAATCGCCTAATGCAAGACATTCTTGGAGAATACTTGGATGATTTTGTTCTTGTTTTCTTTTATGATATTCTGATTTACTCAAAGAATGCAGTTGACCATGAAGCTCATGTCCGTAAAGTTCTTGAGATTCTAAGGAAGCACCAACTCTTTGCAAAAAAGAGAAAATGCACTTTCTCTGTTGACCATGTTGAATACTTGGACTTTCTAGTATCCAAAGACAGAATTTCTCCAGATTCCACAAAAGTCCAAGGAGTCCATAGATTGGTCGAATCCAAAGATAGTGAAAGAAGTCAGGGGATTCTTGGGATTAACTGGTTGGTATAGAACTTTTATACCTAAGTATGCTCTCATAGCTTCCCATGTGACTAATCTTCTCAAGAAGAATACCCTGTTTCAATGGTCAGAGCGCTTTTTTTGATAAGCTAAAGACTACCTTGGTAACCAATCCCATTCTAAAGTTGCCAAATTTCTCTCTACACTTTGAGGTAGTTAACTGATGTAAGTGGTTTTGCCCTGGGAGGTGCACTCATGCAAGAAGGTCATGCACTGCCTATGAATCCCGAAAACTCAGAACGCATGAGAAATTATGTTGTCCACGACCTGGAGCTACTTTTAGTAGTCTATGCCCTGAAGTTGTGGAGACATTACCTACTGGGTCAAAGATTCACTTTGATGGATAGATCATCAGAGCTTAAAGTGGATCTTCACTCAGAAGGATCTCAACATGCGCCAAAGAAGGTGGATGCCGACCCTACAGGAATTTGATTTTGAAATCAAGTACCGCCCAAGCAAAGAAAATGTGGTAGCAGGTTCCCTCAGCAGAAAAGCCTCCTTGCTTGCAATCATAGTGGTGTCAAATCCATTGATTAATGAAGCAAGAGAGAAGATTGTGCAGGATAGATTCTTTGGCACTATTGCTACCCTACTTATGTAGGAAAGCAAAACTCCTCAGGAGTTGAACCGAGCTCAAGGGTACAGCCTGGATGAAGGAATTATGTATTATAATAGCAGGCTATGCATTCCCAATGATGAGGGGACTAAGGGTCAAATTCTGAATGAAGCCCATGATAGCCTTATAGCAAGACATCCAGGTTTCATCAAGACCTACATGTCTGTAAAGAAAAGCTTCTTTTGGCCTGGACTAAAAAAGGATGTACTTAATCATGTACGTCAATGCCTAATATGTCAGAAAGTCAAAGTCGAGAGAGTAAAAATGCCTGGGAAGTTACATCCATTAGACATCCCCCAGATGAAGTGGGAATGTATCAGTATGGATTTTATTACTGGACTACCTTCAGTGCAATCAGGTTACAACTCCATCTTCGTGGTAGTTGAAAGACTAACCAAAGTTGCCCATCTGATTCCAGTAAAAGAAACCTACACTGCAGTAGATGTGGCCAGAGTGTTCCTCAAGGAAATATTCAGATTGCATGGCCTACCCAAGATAATAGTAAGTGATCGAGATCCCAAATTCACCTCAAGATTCTGGACTGCATTCTTCAAAGCAGTAGGAACTTTCTTGGATCTCAGCACAGCTTTACCACCCCAAGACCGATGGTCAAACAGAAAGGGTGAAGCAAATAATCAAAGATATACTTCGGTCATGCTATGGCAGGAAATCCAAGAAGTGGCTAAGCTATCTGTACTTAGTCAAATTTGCCTACAATGCTTCTTATCACCGAAGTATCGGGATGAGCCCTTTCAAAGCTCTGTATGGACGACTGCCTAACACCATTAACTTGGTCCAACCCATTGATTAGGATTGAGATGTCCAGACAGATGCTTGACGACATGGAGCAGCAAATGTCGTCAATCCACAAGGATATAAAAGCTGCCCAGGATAGACAAAAGCAATATGTAGATAAGAAGAGGTCAGACAAAAAACTCAAAGAAGCAGATATGGTCTTCATTCGAGTACGCCCCAAAAGAAGTTCTCTATCTCTTGGGAAGTACAAGAAGTTATCCCCTAGATTTTGTGGGCCATATCTGATTACAAAGAAAGTAGGTGACTTAGCCTATGAACTTCTTCTGCCTCCTCATCTCAAAGTACATAATGTATTTCATGTCAGCCTACTTAAGAAGTATGTACCGAGCCCAAATCATGTGCTTAATGATGAACTCTTAACTTCTTCAACCCAAGGGCAGATGGAACTCTAACCTAAAGAAATCCTTGATAATCAAGAGAAGGTTCTCAGGAACAAAATTCTGAGAGAATTATTAGTCGAATGGAAGTTCTATTCTTTTGAAGGCGCCACCTGAGAGAAAGAAGCCGCATGATGCGGGATTACTCGCAGTTTGCGAGATGAGGATATCTCACGTTTTTCAAGTGGGAGAGGATGTAAGATTCCTCCCCAGCCCCTTAAGATGTCCAGTTTCTTCCCCTGTAATCAATCCCCTTTTCATAATAATAAAAGATCTTGTTCCTACCTGTTTTGGCCTAGAGAGAAAAAATGTTCTAAAGAGAGGTAATTCAGTTTTTAGAAAAAATATCCCTTCTTATTAAAATAAATTCCCCCAAAACAGAAGTTTAAAAAGAAATTCCTAAGGTGCATTAGAAATAAATTATGATGTGCACAAAAGACCTTAACCTAAGGGTCCAGATTTTCTTTTGGATTAAGGTTCTTATGGACCAATAAGATCAATCCAAATGTAGGGAGGAGATAAATTGAAGAATAAAAGAAAAACCCCCCAAAAATGAGTAAATGTTCACATAAGATGAAGAGTGGACTAAGGACCAAAGAAAAGAGTTAAAAAACTGACTTTTGACACCTCAGAGTGGGGATCTCCCCTCATGAAGTAGGTGCCTTTTTTCTCATCATTAGCCCAATTTTTAATCAAGAAAATGAGATATTTCATCTCTCCTATTTCAAAACTAGATCCAAAAAGTAAGCTGAACTGACCCAAAAATAGTCAAAAATTGACCAAACTGATCTGGAAAATTCTAGAATCAGTTTGCTTTGTTAAAGGCTCACTTTTTCCTATAAATAGAAGCCTCCCCCTTTGTGAAAGCTTAATGGTGTTTATGCACTATTACTCTACTGTCTTGAGCCATCTACATTGAATTTCTTAATAATTCAATTATTTTTGGCCTAATCCTCTCCAAAGTGAATTGGTGGGCACTCTTGCTTCAAACAAGAGTAGAACCCTCAATCCCTCAAGCCAAAGGAGATCTTACAAGCTTCATGTAAGCTATTTTTTTTACTTATTTACAAATTTTAAATCTATGGTTTTCTTGATTTTTATGTTTTACAGTTGATTGAATTAAATTCAAATGCTATGCCTCTGAGGAAAAGGCCACCCCCTTCTCTTCTTTACATTCTAGTCTTTCTTAATCCTAGAAAGATTAACTAAGAGATTAATTAAACTCTTCTTATTGTTTACTCTCTTGAATTTAGAAAATTGTGTAGACTAGAGTTCTATGAATCTAATTTGGGTTAATTTAGGTTAAATAAAGAATGATAAAAATGAGAAATGGTCAGCCATACAAAGGAGGTTATGGCAAAATTTTCCAAAAATTTATGGAAAATAAAGCTTGTCTTTATGTTATTCCAAAAGAGTAATTCCCACCATTTTTGCATCTAAAAGAAATATTCTAATTACTCCATGTACATATTCACCTATGAATATGCATGGATATCACTGATATTAATTATTAAATTGATTTCTATGCATGGAAAGATGCATAATGAAAATTTTTTTATTATAAAAGTTCCATTCTTATTTAATTTGATTTCTATGCATAGAAAGATGCATAATGGATTTTTTTAAATTATAAGAGTGTTATTCTCATTAAATTTGATTTTTATGCATAGAAAGATGCATATTGGAAATTTTTTTATTATAAAAGTGTTATTCTCATCAAATTTGATTTCTATGCATAGAAAGATGCATAATGGAATTTTTTTATTATAAAAGTGTTATTCTTATTAAATTTAATTTTTATGCATAGAAAGATGCATAAAGGATTTTTTTATTATAAAAGTGTTATTCTTATTAAAATTGATTTTTATGCATAGAAAGATGCATAAAGGATTTTTTTAATAAAAGTGTTATTCTCATTAAAATTGATTTTTATGCATAGAAAGATGCATAAAGAATTTTTTAAATAAAAGTATTATTCTCAATAAATTTTATTTTTATGCATGAAAGATGCATAACGGAATTTTTTTTAATTTATAAAAGTGTTATTCTCATTAAATTTGATTTTTATGCAGAGAGAAGATGCATAAAGGAATTTTTTTAATTATAAAAGTGTTATTCTTATTAAATTTGATTTTTATGCATAGAAAGATGTATAAAGGAATTTGTTTTATTATAAAAGTGTTATTCCCATTAAATTTGGTTTTTATGCAAAAATAGATGCATAAAGAAATTCTTTTTATTTTAAAAACGTTATTCTTATTAAATTTCATTTTATGCATAAGATGCATAAAAGGACTTTTTATAAGAGTGTTATTCCCATTGAAGTTGATTTTTATGCATAAATAGATGCATAAAGAATTTTTATATCAAAGTTAGAATTCTCTTAAATTCTACGTTTAAATCCTATGAGTATTTGATAAATGAATAATTAAATACTCTAATAGAGAAATTTCTATTGTTTTATATTCCCACGGATTGTAAAAAGAAAATTTAAGAAATCTATCGAGATCGAAATATTCAGATAAATGATTATTTTATTCCTTATTACTTGAATTTGTAACTAATTTTAGAAATCAGTTAAGTGAATATTCAAATAAAGAAATTCAGTAAAATAGTTAACTGAATTATCAAACCTTTTTGAGAAAGATGGTTCAAGAAAAATCTTATCCGACTTGAACCTTGAATCAGACTTTGACTAAGACCAAACTCTTTTGTCAGTTTCGAGGAAAGAAGGTGTGACCAATTTCGAAAAATACTCTCAAAACTCTCACCAAATCTGAAACTAAGTTTGAGACCCTTCAAATTGATTTGTGGATCAAGGTTATAGAATTTGAGGAATTCTAGTATGAAATTCAGAATTCCGATCAAGAAGTTTTGGGGATACTGATTCAAGAAATACTCATTGTATTCAAAAGAAAATCAAACTGAAAACTTGCATAGAAACTCTATTTTCTTAAAGGACTATCTTATGCCAGAATGTTGGAGGGAGCATTTGGTATATGTTTTTTCTAAGGGAAGTTCGGTTGCAATAGCTGGCAGGGAGTGTTCAAAGGACAGCTCACACGACAAAGCTTGCCCAGGTCTTGACCAGCCTCAATATGGTTGAAAAATGGTGTGCTTTTGGTACGATAGGTGAGGGCCGACGAAGCGGTCCCTGAGTGAAGTGCCAGGACACCTAAGGAGGATCCAGGAGGGTTCTGACCAGGCAATGCACGGGCTCGTGGTGCCTAGGACACCCATGCATATGTCATGGAAGATATGTATGATGGACGAAATGATTATTCTAATCTATTACTGGATCTCGTTGTTACTGACCAGTGGGTCTCAACAGAGAGTCTAGAGTGATAATGTTTTTTGAGAAATAAGGGTCTAGATGGAAATTTTGAGTTATAATATCTGTAATCAATAACTGCTTTGTCAATGGATTATTTTATAAGTTAAAGTTTTAAAGAGGAGTGTGTGCGTATCTGTATTCAAAAGCAAAAGTTAAGAAAAGCATTCAATTATGGGTGGGTGAATAATTGTTTGGTTCTACTGATTCCAGTGGTTGGGTGGTGGCTAACCCATGGGCCGGATGGGGTTAGGCTGGAATCAATGGAGTTTTATTAATTAAATTAAAATAATAGGAATACGCTTAGAATTTGAGTAGTTAAATAAAAACTAGAAGAATTTCTTAAATGAGTAGATCAACGGCTCTGCTTGATTTCGGTTAGAAAAAAAAGCGTTGATTTCCTTAAATGATTAGATCAATGACTGTGCCTGATTTCGGTTAGAAAAAAGCATTGATTTCTTCAAATTAAGTCAGTGATAGTTTTCCTTCTATCTAGTTTAATCAAGTGAAGGATAGTTTATTCTCTTGACCCCGTCTTAGAAAATTCGTTAAGAAAATACAAAAGGTGGAATCGCCCCAATTTTTCGAGCAAGGGAAATTTTTCCAGTTTTGATTTTTTCGGAATGACCACCAGTATAGTCTCATGTCCGGACATTCTAGGGCGAGGCCCCGAGTGGGAAACCCTGCCCCACGACGAGAGAGGAAGCTACTTCCGCTCTACTAGCAACCGGGAAGAGGGGTCTCACAGCTGGTATCAGAGCACTATTGTAAACTTACAAAACTGTAGCAGAAATTGCCCCAAAAATTTTAAAGTAAATTTGGGAAATAATGTTTTCACTTGTTAAGATTATGTTTGAAATGAACTTCATAAATTGAAAACTCATAAATTGAACTGGATTTTTAGATGGATACCCCAAATCTATCTGGCATTCCTGGACTCTCTGCCCAGAGTCAGGATATGATCACCTTTGACTTCGAAAATCTCATCAACTCCGCTACAACCCGAGAAAGGAGAGTGAGACTCGCTTGTCACTTTGAAGATCTATACTTTTCTGATCCAGTAGAGCGACATCAACATATGTGGTTCTCTGGAGGGCGAAGTATTCGCGTCAATACCAATCAATGATAGAGACTCCGATAGAATATCTCGCTAGCCATGATCTTGATAAGGCTAGGAGTTATTCATTATGTTCAACTCTATAATCATTCACCCCAGAATTTTAGAATTTCTTACCGTATTTTTAGACTTCTTAGCCGCTTTATTCCTAGGAGAAGAACTACAACACCATTATCAATGATGAATCCTGTATATCATAGCATGTCTCCATTGCAGTATCACCTTTTATATGTACGCGATTGAGGCGGTGACTTTTAGAGCCAAGATGATCTATGTATATATCAAAAACTTTTGATAATTAACGATGTTTTACAAAAGATTCCAAATTGTTTTCGTGGTTGTGAATATTGGTTAATAAAATTATTAGAGTGAATCTTGTTTTCAAGAATTATGATGGAATATTTATTTGTTTAAGAAATAAATCTCAAAAATTAAATAGTCATAAATGTGTTGACAAAGTTAAAATAACAAAAATATTGTTTTGTCAGAATCATGAGGCGTGCGGTTTGTGCTAGGCAGTCAGATCCTCTTATATCGATGATGAAGAGTTAGATCCAGACATTTGTAAAGCCCTGCACCGATCCCAACCTGGTCCCTTCAAGGGTGAAGGGGAACAATTAGGAGAAGTAGTGGAAAAATGGATCGAGGCAATGGAAGAGTATTTTGATGTAACCGATTATAATGAGAAGAGCAAGATGGCTCTCGCCAGATTGAAAATTGTGAAAACGGCCAGGGTCGCATGGAGGAACCATTGCAAGACAAACCATCTTGACCAAAATACCCAGACCTGGTCAGATCTTAAAGCTTACCTCAGGAAGAGGTTCTATCCCTCCGGACTTCATGGAAACCAAAATGAATGAGTTCTTGGAACTAAAGTAGGATAGTCGGACGATTGAAGAATACCATCAGGCATTTGCCCTCCTCCTCAAATATTCTCCACTTTTGGATGAAGAGCAGTTGATGGCTAGATTCATTCGAGGGATGAACAAGTCATTGGACACTTTAGTAAAAAATGCCAAACCAGTCTCAATGGCAGAAGCTGTCAAAATGGCAAAGGACTTTGCCAAAGCATTTGTTGTTAAGGTCCCGCCAAAGCCTGCATCCTCAAACTTTAAAAGGTTCCAAACCCTGGGAAGTGCTTCAAACTTTCTACCCCCAAAGAGGCAGCAAGGCCCTATCAGAATCAAGATGCTGGGAGATTCAGAAGTGAAGGAAGACCCTTCCCTCAAAACACTTTCTCAAGAGCCCCACCTCTTACGAGGGATGATCTTAGAAGTGAGAACAGGTGTTTTGGGTGTCAGGGTTTTGGTCACCAGCTTAAAGACTACCCAACTCCTGCCATGTCAAGAGGATAGGGAAGTCAAGGACCCAGAGTGCAGAGACCAGCCCCTTTGTATTAGTCAAAACCAATCAAGGTCCATCTCACCAAAATCAAGGCAATCCGAGGAGGACTCCATCTCAACCATCTGCCTCTGTTCAGAGTAGTCTCAGAATTCCTAGGAGGCAATCCCAGGAGGACTCCATCTCAGCTATCTGCCTCTGTTCAGAGTAGTCTTAGAATTCCCTCCCAGAACTGGGGTAACCAAAGAGAAAGAGTTCCACCCCAATCTATAGTAGCCAGAGCAGTTACGATAGCAGAAGTAGTGGAAGAGAAAAGAGGTCAGATTTATGCCGTGAACCTAGGGCCAAATCGTCAATTCTCTGTCATCCATACTCTAGCTGAGTATAAGGGTAAGACATTAGCCTCTCGAGCACTAAGAGACTTGAAAAATTTACATTAGACCCTAATTGCTAATCCAATCATGTTTTGAGGTGACCAAGCTTTGAAAGCATGTGGGAGTGGGTCACTACATTAGAGCATGTTTGGGTATGATGGCATGGGGAACAACAGGATTTTCCATGGCCTCTCGAGCACTAAGAGACTTGAAAAATCCGCACTGAGCACTAGTTGTTGCTAATCTAAACATGCTCTGATGGTGGTGACCAGACTTTGCAAGAATGTGGGGGTGGGTCCCCCCTACATCCCCCCCTACATGGTCACAAAGTTTGGTCACCAGTAGAGCAAGCTTGGGTACAATGGCATGGGGAAGAAAGGGATTTTCCATAGCCTCTCGAGCACTAAGAGACTTGAAAAATTCATACTATTTGCTAATTGCTAATCCAAAATGCTCCAATGGTGACCAAACTTTGCAAGCACATGGGGGTGGCTCCCCTCTACATTCTCACAAAGTTTGGTAACCATTAAAGCATGTTTGGGTATGATGGCATGGGGAAGACTGGGATTTTCCATGGCCTCTCGAGCACTAAGACACTAGAAAAATCCGCACTGAGTGCTAATTGCTAATTTAAACATGCTCTAATGGTGGTGACCAAACTTTGCAAGCATGTGGGTGTGGGTCCCTTCATGCTCGCAAAGTTTGGTCACCATCCGAGCAAGTTTGGGTACGTTGGCATGGGGAAGAGCAAGAATTTCCATGGCCTCTTGAGCACTAAGAGACTTGAAAACTTCACACTCGGTACTAATTTATAATCCAAACATGCTCCCATGGTGACCAAACTTTGCAAGCATGTGGGGGTGGTCCCCCCTACATGCTCACAAAGTTTGGTCACCACCATCACAGCAGGTTTGGGTATGATGGCATGGGGAAGAGCAGAATTTTTCTTGGCCTCTTGAGCACTAAGATACTTGAAAAATCCATGTTGAGCACTAATTGCTAATCTAAACATGTTTCAATGATGACCAAACTTTGCAAGCATGTGGAGGTGGGTCCCTCCTACATGATCGCAAAGTTTGGTCACCATCGGAGCAAGTTTGGGTACGATGGCATGGGGAAGAGTGGGAATTTCCATGGCCTCTCGAGCACTAAGAGACTTGAAAAATCCACACTGAGCACTAATTACGAATCCAAAAATGCTCTGATGATGGTGACAAAAACTTTGTAAGCATGTGGGGGTGGATCCCCCCTACATGCTCGCAAAGTTTGGTCACCATCGGAGCATGTTTGGGTACGATGGCATGGGGAAGAGTGGGATTTTCCATGGCCTCTTAAGCACTAAGAGACTTGAAAAATTCGCTCTGGTCCCTAATTTCTAACCAACCATGCGTCGATGGTGATAAAATTTTGAAATCACATGGGGGTGGGTCTCCCCTACATGCTCGCAAAGTCTGGTCACCATTGGAGCATGTTTGGGTATGATGGCATGGGGAAGAGTGGGATTTTCCATGGCCTATTGAGCACTAAGAGACTTAAAAAATTAGCACTGATGAGCACTAGTTGCTAATCTAAACATGCTTTGATGGTGGTGACCAAACTTCGCAAGCATGTGGGGGTGGGTCCCCCCTACATGCTCGCAAAGTTTGGTCACCATATCGAAGCAGGCTTGGGTACGATGGCATGGGGAAGAGAGGGAATTTCCATGGCCTTTGGAGCACTAAGAGACTTAAGAAATCCACACTAGATCTTAATTGCTAATCCAAACATGCTCCGATGGTGACCAAACTTTGCAAGCACATGGGGATGGGTCATCCCTACATGCTCGCAAAGTTTGGTCACCATTGGAGCATGTTTGGCTATGATGGCATGTGGAAGAGTGAGATTTTTCATGGCCTCTCGAGCACTAAGAGACTTGAAAAATCCGCATTGGGCACTAATTGATAATCCAACCATCCCTTTATTGGTGACTAAAATTTGCAAGCATGTGGGCCTGGGTCCTCCCCCTACATGCTCGCAAAGTTTGGTCACCATGGGAGCAATTTTGGGTATGATGGCATGGAGAAGGGTGGCATTTTCCATGGCCTCTTGAGCACTAAAAGACTTGAAAAATCTGCACTAGGTGCTAGTTTCTAACCCAAATGTGCTTCGATGCTGCCAAAGCTTTGCGAGCATGTGGGGGTGGGTCACCCCATATGCTCACAAAGTTTTGTCACCATCAGAGCATGTTTGGGTATGATGGCATGGGGAAGAGTGAGATTTTCCATGGCCTCTCAAGCACTAAGAGACTTGAAAAAGCCCTCTCTCTCTCTCTACGTCATGCTACTGCAAGACGTCTCTATCTGTAAACCCAAAATCTATAATTGGCAATGGTCTGCGCCTACCACTATGTGCATGTAAGCTCCTTCGCTCTGAAAGAAACGCTACTCATGTGAAGTAGGACTGCTCCCAGCACCATCACCTGCGGTGTAATTGGGACCAACACCACCCACACACTTGTGTGCTATGAGCCGGCTCTCCTAAAGGACTCTTTGGTATTCATCAAACTCATGTGCACTCCACTCAATCTCTAGAGGCACCTTAGGCTCCTGATCTGTATCATCGACAGCATTGATTCTTAAGTCACTATAGCTGATGTAAAATCAAGTGGCTTGCCAGTCCTAGCATCGACTTGAGAGAAGCCTAGGTGAAGATTATCAATGCCAAGAACTCTGTATATCGCTAGGTCAACTCATGCTTGGCAAGAGGGACATGCCAAGAAATGTACTAGATCCTGGGTGATGTAAGATAAATGGAAAAAATGTCCACATCTAAAAGCATATCCACCAGTACTATCTATGTCCTCGAGGGGCGTAGAGTGTAGCAGGCCTGTGTCATGAAGGAATGGTGGTACATCTTGAGGGAGAGGTCGCTAAAAAACCTCCATTAACAAGTCGTGGATTTAAGGGAAAAAGTAAGGCATTGTGACGTCAGAAGACGTGCAAAACTCCCGAACATGCAAGATCTACTGCTCTATCCTGCATACCAAATCCTTTCCATAATCATGTGTTGCTCTGCTCCTTAGCTCTAGCAGTCTCTACCTCAATCCTAGCCTACTCAAAATGTAAAGCATACAAATAATTGATTAGTCTCTCTAATTAAGTATTATTGAAAGAAATTTATAACTTTAAACCTTAATTATAACTCTTTTACATACAAGAGAGACCTATCAGGTGGATGTCAATCTCTCTTTCCAAGGCGCACCTCTGCAATGGTTGTCTCTGCTGTCTGCAATGCTGATCTAAGACAATCAATCTCCACTCTTGCCTCTAGCAACTCCTCCTATGTAAGTCTCTCACTCGTAGGTGTGGGACCCTACGTGACACAATCAACCATACCGCTCATTTTAAAAATATAGAAAAGTACATATAAACATGTAAACAAATGACTATGAAAAACCTACAGAAACAATGAATATGTATAAATACCTTGACATATATCAGTATTATCGATCATGAAAAAAGTTGCACCACGTGCTGGATGCTCTCACTGGTACTCCACACGTTGATTCCCACTTGGGTGCTTAGTGCCTCGACAGTAGACAAAGGCACAAACGGAGGATTTGTAGCGGTCGCTTCCCTAGTCTTGGAGATGACCTCAACCAGCACCACCACTAGGCTAATGGCTGGTGTGTAGTGAACTTGCTCCCCTAAGACAAAGTCTACATATAAGTTCTTTGAAAAGTATATGGGGATCTAGCGGTTGTTCAGCATCTTCCCATATACGGCAACATATTGACTATATATATGTGCCGCCATATGAGGAAGTGAACACCACGAAATAGTAAGGGGCTTCCCTGTCCCAGGTTGCATCCCACGACTATCAAGGAAAAGGTCCAAGTATGCTTCATCCCTAATAGAACCAAGCTCATAGACCTCACGATATGTCAAGCCATGTGATACTGGAGCAATGTGGTGATTCGCTATCCACTCATCTACATGAACAATATCCTGAAGGCTATGAAGGGATGAGAGCATTGCCTCCAAGTTCGACAAAATATGTAATGTAAACGGTGTGTCTCTAGGACTCCTACGAATAGCTAGCTCATGGTCTATCTCTACGATGAGGTCCACAATAGACGAGTGATCCTCCTCGTGGCCCTCCTCGGGTGACTCCATGCTAGACCCTAAGCCTAGCACAAATGGGTAGCCCAATGTGAAAGGCTAATGTGAAAGTTCTAATGCTTAGTGCTAAGAAAATACTAATGTAACACTAATGAAGCTATAAAAAAACACTAATGATGGATTCAAATCCCACTTATTGCGTTTCAATCCAAGAGAGAAAGGAGAGTGAAAATGAGGGGAAAAAAAACTTTACAGTTTTATAATCTTGATCGAGGTTTGATGGCATGTATTTCAGGGTTTTCAAGATGAACGACATGGATGTATGCATGGTTTTAGGGTTAGTGAAACAAACGGCCCCGATATTCGTTTGATTTTAGGGTGGGTGGTGATTGAAGGCTTTGATTTGACATAGGTATCTCAATTAAGATAAATGGACAGCTTCGATTTTGACTACGTACCTCAAAAGAGATACATTAGACAGTCTTGATTCGACTACATATCTTGATCGAGATATGTCAATAGCTGGGATCACATCTTGAAATGGATTTTAATGGACAGGTTGGATTATATGGACTTAGCTCGATCGAGATATTTCTATGGCTTTTGTTTCATTTGTGTAAGATTCCTCCCTCCAGCTTTTGAGGTGTAAAGGTGTAAGAGTCTCCCCTTCTGTTCTTGTAATTATTCCCCTCTCTGAAATAAAAGAAAGATCTTGTTTTACCCTATTTTGGCCTAGAGAGAGAAAATGCCTAGAGAGAGATAATCCAAAATTGAGATATCTTTGGATATATAAATCCTCCCAGTGTCTGAAATGGTTTCCCCTGAAACAGAAGTTCAAAATAAATTCTCCAAAGTGCATTAGGAATCAATTAAAAATGATTTAAAAGACCCTAGCCTAAGGGTCAAGATTTTCTAAAAATTCTGGATTAAGGTTCAATTAAGGTTCCTATGGGCCAATAAGATTAATCCAAGTGTTTAGATGAGATAAATCGAAAGAATAAAAGAAAATACCCAAAAATCAATTCTCACATAAGATGAAGAGTTGACTGAGTGCAAGGTTTATTAGCTAAAAACTATGAGATATTACTAAAAAAAAAGAGATATTTTGAAATAATGATACATTTTTGACACCTTGGTAAGGAGGGGGGAGAATTTAAGGTAGGCGCCTATTTCACACATGTGGATGAGTTTTTAAATTAAAAAAAGTGTGATAGTTTTATCTCTCTCCTCTCTTGGATCAAAATGGGAGCTAAACTAGTCCAAATCTTGTCCAAATCCAGCCAAACTGAAGCTGGAAAATTCTAGAGCTTAGTTGGACTTGGTTAGTGGTCTTCCTCACCTATAAATAGACCCTCATTATTTTGTATTCTCATCTTTGAGCTATACCATGCCAGTATTACATTAAAATACTCATATTTTCTATTATCCCTTAAAAGTCCTCTACTTTTGGAGAGAGTGGAGCTTCTCTCTCTCTTCAACCATCCTTGGAGCTTTCCTCTCAACACACTAACCAATTGATTGGTTGGGGTCTTCTTCCAAGATAGAGAAGCAAGTAAAACCAAGAGGTAAGATGTAACTTCATGGTTTTTCTCGACTATTGTCAATGTTTTCACTTCTCAACCCCTCTCAAGCTTGAGAAGTTTCTATATGAGTATTACATTAAAATACTCATATTTTCTATTATCCCTTAAAGTCCTCTACTTTTGGAGAGAGTGGAGCTTCTCTCTCTCTTCAACCATCCTTGGAGCTTTCCTCTCAACACACTAACCAATTGATTGGTTGGGGGCTTCTTCCAAGATAGAGAAGCAAGTAAAACCAAGAGGTAAGATGTAACTTCATGGTTTTTCTCGACTATTGTCAATGTTTTCACTTCTCAACCCCTCTCAAGCTTGAGAAGTTTCTAATGAAGTGTTTATAATGCAAAATAAGCTTTTCTTAAGAGTTATAATGAATAATTAAGAAAAGTTTATCTTTAGCTTAGTTTAGGATGTTATTATGATAAACTTATGATTTAATTCCATAAATTGGATTTAGGTCCAATGATAGTTATTCTATCATAATTGTATTAAAAAGTCTTATTCTTTTCAAAAATATTAAAAATTATCAGTAATAGCAGCAAAGCTATGGTAAAATTTTTAAGAAATTAATACATAACTCATTTTTATGCATAATATGAAAAGAGGACTTCCTACCATATTCTAGGATTGAATATCCTAGGCTAAAAGAATGATTTTCATAAAATTCATGGTAAAGTAATTTTTAAGATTTATGCATAATTAAATAATTAAGAAAAGAGAAAATTTTGAATGATAAAAGAGGAATTCCATGACATTTGGAATTCAATCATTTAAATAGTAAAAGTGGAATTCTTAGCATATTTGAATTAATGGGTATTTTAGATATATTGAATTTATGCATGAGAGAAATTCAAATGATAAAAGAGAAATTTCCATGACATTAAATCATTTAGATGTTGAAAGTTGAATTCTTGGTAGAATTGAAATAATGGATATCTTATAAAGAAAATAGGAATTTAAAATAAATTTATTTTATGATAAAAGAGGAATTCCCATGACATTTGGAATTTAATCATTTAAATGTAAAAAGAGGAATTCTCATGATAATTGAGATCCAAGAAATTAAATGGGAAAAAGGAAAATTTTGAGCATAATTCAAATTATGAGTAAATATGGGTAGAATTAACTTTTGTAAATCCCATGAATCTTTTACTTAAAAAGAAGAATATTGAATATATTCTTCTTTTTAGATGACTATTTTATGTCAAGAATGCTGGGGAAGCATTTTGACCATCTTGTGAATGAGGTCGTGGAAACCTAAGTGATAAAGTTGCAATAGCTGACGGAGAGTCAATGGAGGACGTCTCACGTAACAAGGTCAGCCGACTTGACCAGTCTCGGTTTGATCTAAACGGTGAGCTTCTGGTATGATGGATGAGGGACCAAGGAAGCAGCCTATGAGTGAAGCGCTAGGTGGCCTACGAAGGATCCTAGAGGGTGCTGTTTGACCATACATACAGTGTTCGGGCTTTGGGTCGCCGAAGATACTCAGGCGTGCATCGAGGAAGAAAATAGAACAAGGTGTTAGAGTTGTTTTCTGAACTCAGGCAAGGATCTGGTTGATTGATCTTGTTGGTCCTCAACATATGAGTCCATGGCTCTTTTATATGGATCTGTTGGTTGATCTTGCTGATCTTCAATGGAGAGTCCATCTGGATTTTTATAAGTGAATATATTTTCGGGTACTATGAGCTAGGAGCTATTGAAAAGGCCCCTGAGTGGACAAGTGGTGAGCGTTCTGCTTGTTGCCAATGATGCCATAGGTACACCGATGAAGAAATGATTGGAAATTAGAATTCAATCGGATATTTTGGAGAATTTTATGATCAGTGATATTATGGTTTCATTAAAAGATTGTTTTAAAGACATCCGAATGTGTGAAAAAGTCAATTTCATATTGGGTGTGTAAGTGGTGTGACTATCTTGAAGTTTGTATGAAGCACCAACTAGGGGACCTAGGAACTCTTTTCTTTGGTACCCGAGACAAAACATAACCAAATTCCTATATGGATCCTATCACTATAGTGGTTGGGCGGCTGGCTAACCCATGGGACTGGATGGAGTTAGGGTAGACTCATAAATCCTTAAAATGAGACTCAATTCTGTTATGTTACGATAGATGAAGTAAATCTCGAATAGTGCTTGTTCTATGGAAAAGAATCAACGGCTGTGCCTCTTGATGACGAGGATAAAAGCGTTGGTCTCTATGATCCAAGTGCAAGTCTCTTCCTTGATCTTACCTAGGCCAAGCAATTGGCAAAAATTTAAAAAAGTCCCATCGGTATCAAAAATAAAAAATGTTACTAAATGTGAATAAGATCTGAATGCGATGTGATAAGATGTGAATGGATGTGATAAGATGTGGTGTGATGTGAATGAATGTGGATGGGATGTGAGGTGGTGTAAATGGATGTGGATGTGAATGATGAGATGCGAATGAGATGTGAGGATGAAAGGATGTGATTTGATGTAAATGAATGTGGATGTGGATGTGCTAGGATGTGATTTGATGTAAATGAATGTGGATGTGGATGTGCTAGGATGTGATGTGATGTAAATGAATGTGGATGTGGATGTGATAGGATGTGATGTGGTGTAAATGGATGTGGATATGGATGTGGATGTGAAAGGATGTGATGTGATGATGTAAAGGGATGTGGATGTGGATGTGATGAGATGTGGATGAAATGAGATGTGATGTAAAGGGATGTGGATGTGAATGTGATGAGATTCGATGTGATGTGAATATATGTGCATGTGAATGTGAATGTATGGATGGATATGGATGTGATGTAATGTGGATAGAGTGTATGTGATGGGATGGGAATGCAATGAATGTGATGGATGTGAATAGATGCGATGAGATGTGAATGGATGTGAATGTGATGTGATGTAAATAAATGTGAATGGATGTGATGTGATGTAATGTGAATCAGGATAGATGTGAATGGATGAGATGTGATGTGGATATGATGTGATGTGATGTGAATCAGGATAGATGTGATGTGATGTGAATTGGGATAGATGTGAATGGATGAGATATGATGTGAATGGATGTGAATCGAGATAGATGTGAATGGATGAGATGTGATGTGAATGGATGTGAATCGGAATAGATGTGAATGGATGAGATGTGATGTGAATGGATGTGATGTGAGTCAGGATAGATGTGAATCTAAGCTGAGATGTGATGAAATGTGATGTAAATCGAGATAGATGTAAATAGATGAGATGTGATGTGAATAGATATAATGTGATGTGATGTGTATCGGGATAGATGTGAATAGATGAGATGTGACGTGAATGGATGTGATGTGGATCGGGGCAGATGTGAATGGATGAGATAGGATGTGATGTGATGTGATGTGGATATGGGTAGATGAGAATGGATGAGATGTAATGAGGATAGATGTGATGAGATGTAATATGATGTGATTGGATGAGAATGGATAAAGGACGATGAGAATCCATATGATTGGATGTGGATTAAGCAAAGTGAATTAATTTAGAAGAATGTGGATTAATGGAAAATGATGTGGAACGATGTGAAAATATGAGAGTTTGTTTAGAAACTGTATTTATGACCTGTTTTTAAATGACTATTTTATGTCAAGAATGCTGGGGAAGAATTTTGACCATCTTGTGAATGAGGTCGTGGAGACCTAACTGATAAAGTTGCAACAGCTGACGGAGAGTAAATGGAGGACGTCTCGCGTAGCAAGGTTTTGGCCGAGGTCCTGAGACCAGCCTCGGTTCGATTTAAATGGTGAGCTTCCGGTACGGTGGATGAGGGACCAAGGAAGCGGCCTATGAGTGAAGCACTAGGTGACCTACGAAGGATCCTAGAGGGTGCTGACCATACCATGCTCGGGCTATGGGTCGCCAAAGATACCCACGCGTGCATCGAGGAAGAAAATGGAACAAGGTGTTAGAGTTGTTTTCTGAACTCGGGCATGGGTCTGGTTGATTGACCTTACTGGTTCTCAACGGATGAGTCCATGGCTCTTTTATATGGATCTGTTGGTTGATCTTGTTGATCTTCAGCGGAGAGTCCATCTAGATTTTTATAAGTGAATATATTTCCAGGTGCTATGAGCTGGAAACTATTGAAAAGGCCCCTGAGTGGACAGGTGGTGAGCGTTCTCGTTGCCAATGATGCCATAGGTACACCGATGAAGGAATGATTTGGAAATTAGAATTCAACTGGATGTTTTGGAGGATTATGATCAGTGATATTATGGTTTCATTAAAAGATTGTTTTAAAGAGAGCCGAATATGTGAAAAAGGCAATTTCATATTGGGTGTGTAAGTGGTGTGACTATCTTGAAGTCTATATGAAGCGCCAACTAGGGGGCTTGGAAACTCTTTTCCTTGTTGGTACCCGAGACAAAACATAACCAAATTCCTAAATGGATCCTATCACTATAGTGGTTGGATGGTTGGCTAACCCATGGGACTAGGTTGGACTAATGAATCCTTAAAATGAGACTCAATTCCATTATGCTACGACGATAGATGAAGTAAATCCCGAATAGTCCTTGTTCTATGGAAAAGAATCAATGGCTGTGCCTCTTGACGAGGAAAAAAGTGTTGGTCTCTATGATCCAAGTGCAATATCTTCCTTGATTTGACCATGTGACTTAGTGGTTCGGTCGGATCAGTTTGGTTAGTTAAGGCTCTTGACTACGTTAGAATAAAAATATCCCGTGGAGGAATCGCCCGTGCTTTCTGGGCAAGGGAAGTTTTTTCGGGTTCGGTTTTGGAACAAATTGAGGGATTAGTCTCTTGTCTGGATATCCGTGGGCGAGGCCCTGAGTGAGAGGCTCTGCCTTGCGCAAGAAGTGCTACTTCCGCTACTAGCACCCTCGTTGCGCGGAGGGGCAGGGATCTTTCAATCTAGGTATCTCGATCAAGATATATGAACGAATGAGATCACATCTCCATATCTCGATCGAGATACATCAATGATCAAGATTATATTTTCATATCCGTTTGAGATACATGGATAGTGGAGACAGCATTATTGAATATGCTGAATGTGCATCCAAGTGGGCAAGTTGAGGAGGATCCACTGTGGCCTTGACATGGATTCGAGTGGCCTACATATCACGATCGAGATAAGAAGGTGGCAGTGACATGTATTTGTGACATGGATAGTGACCTCCCTCTAGAGCTTGTCGGCATCCCGGTTGTTGATATCGGGATTGAGATATAGGGCATTTGGCTCAAGAGGGACGTGTCATATTTTTATTGATGGTGATATCTCGATCGAGATAGTCCACCCGAGAGTTTCGCTCGTTGTGTGGATGTCCTAGTTTTAGAGAGAGTAAATGAAAGTGAGTACCCTCACCTTTTGCAAAAACCCTATGCATGTAGCAAGGTAGTGTTAAAACCCTAAAGATCTCTCTAGCTAATAACTATGCATAAACATGCATAAACCAGGCATTCACTCATCCACCCGACCACCCGCGAGCCCAAGGGTGTACACATAAATACAATAAAATACCACATACCTTACCTTAGTGTCCCATACCCCCAAGAGATATGACATCACTCTAGTAGACAGAGCTCTAGCATGAAATGACAAGAGAGTAGACACAATGCTCTACACAAGAGAACATCCCTTGAGAGTGCCCCATGTCCCTATTATATAGGAGGGCCCTCAAGTGACTCTTCACTCTCCATTTCCATGTGTGACCCTTGGTTTCTTGACCCTAACCTCAATCCAAGGTTAGACCTAACCCTTGCCCCAACCACTAGAGCATGTTCCCATGCTCCCATGTTCACATGTCTATGGTGGGTTAGCCTCCTAGTATATGCACATAATGTGCACATAACATACTTTCCCTCTCTCAAAACATTGCACTCTTGCAATGAAAAGAATAAAAATTGCGTTGAATGCTCTCTATTGACTCCCACGTCAAATTCTTAATTTCCCTATCCTTCCATTTAATTTTAATCTTAGAGATTAAGCGACTACAAGGTTTTCTTTCCCTGAATTCAAGTACCTTTCCAGGTTCATGTGGAACATAAGACAAATCTTTGACTTCAACGAATTCTTGAGGAGTAACTATCTTATCCTCACCTCCTAGCTTCTCTTTCAGTATACTGACATGAAAGGCTGGGTGAACTTTGACATGTGGAGGTAGTTTTAATTCATACACAACCATGCCAATCCAACATATAACTCGAAGTGGACCACAATATCTAGGAGATAATTTTGAGCACTCTCTCGTTGGACAAAGTGTGATAATCTTTAGGAACTTTCAAATAAACCAATTCTCTTGTCTCAAAAGACCGAGGTCATCGCCTATCAGCATAAAACCATGCTCTATCTTGAGCATTCGTGATAGAATCCTAAGCTTGGGTCAACATTTCCTGCATATCTTGTAAGAAATCCCTCCATGAATCAAGCTCAATGTCCTTTAAGACTGACATCAACAGGTGCCCTAGGTTGATACCCAAATATAGAACTTTATATTTCAAAGTATCAGAAGTTTCATGTAGCTTCTCATTCCACTCAATCGGAGAACTAGGCTTCTTATTTTTACCCTTAAGGAGGTTGGTAAAAGGCACTGTCAACTTCAAATAATCCTTGACATATTTTCAAAGAAATACCACAAAACCTAAGAAAGATCTTAACTGCTTGCTCCTTAAGTTATTTGGATTTCAGGGACTCGCATTTTGTATGCACGGTGGGCTACTGGCTGAGCTCTGGGGGTTAACTCGATCTCATGATCTAATTCGTGAGTTAGAGGCATCTCATTCAGCTCTTCTAGGAACACATCTGCGTACTCACTTAACCACTCTGGTTCTTTAGCCTTGCATTTTATGTCTACTGAATTCATCTTAATGACATAAATAGCTTGCCTCTTTCTGAGTCCTTTTAGCAATTTAGAATCCTTGACTGATTGCAGCATTGGGGATCCAGAAATTCTAGTTCCTTGAACTTTATTCTCGTGAAGGTCAAGGAAAGAGATGGTTGCATTGTGACAATGAATGTCAGCCTGATTCTTATGGAGCTAATCCATTCCAAGGATTTCATCATATATTCCCAAGGGTAGGACTCTGAAGTGGCAATCTGTTTTGTTCCCATCTAGACTAAACTGAATAGGGTCTATCTCAAGGTGTGTGAAAAGAATCTTTTCACTGGCCAATTCCACTTGCATAGGTTTCCCTGATTTTTGATTTAGGACTAACTTACGCGGACATCCTAGGGAAATAAAAGAATGAGCACTGTGCCTGAATCAATCAAAGCTTGAATTACTTACCTTGGTACTCTGTTTGAGTTTGGAGGACTAAGAATTGATGATTCTACCCCTGATGATCAATCACGGCATATATCTATCCTTTTTCTTTCTCCACTTTCTTAGCTATAGTGATGGCTCTAGCTGCTGCAGTCTGAGGTGGTGGAACTCTCTCTCTTTGGTTTCCCCAATTTTGGGAGGGAGTTTGAAGACGGCACTCTTCTAGGGTTACCCTGATTTTGGCGCGGGGGACCATGATTGGACTGATACAAAGGAGTCTATCTCTGAACTCTGAGACCCTGGCCTCCTTGGCCCATAGAAGGAGATGGGCAATCTTTGAGCTGGTGCCCAATCCTTTGACAAGTGAAACACCTATTCTCACTTTGAAGCTCTTCCCTTTGCATTCTTGAAAGAGCCAAAGTTCCTGAGAAAGAGCTTCGAGAAAAAGGTCTTCCTTCATTCCTGAAACTTCCTATCTCCTGATTTTGATTGGGACCTTGGTGTCTCTTACTTCAGCCATGAAAACTGGCTTGGCATTCTTGACTAGGGTGTCTTAAGGTTCGTTCATTCCCCAAATGAACGTGTCCATGAGTTGCTCTTTGTCTAGCGGTGGGGAGTACTTGAGGAGAAGAGCAAATGCCTGGTGATATTCTTCAATAGTTTTGTTCCCCTAGTTTTAACTCTAAGAATTCATTCATCTTGGTTTCTAAAAATCTGGGGGGATAAATCTCTTCCTTAGATAAGTTTTAAGATCATTCCAGGACTAGGTGTTCCTATCTAGCTAGTTGGTGTTGCAATGGTTTCTCCACGCCACCCTGGCTGTTTCCACAATCTTTAGCCCTTACGAGAGCCATTTTTCTCCTCTCATCTGGTGACATCAAAATATTATTCCATGGCCTTGACCCACTTTTCCACAGCCTCTCCCAAATTCTCCCCTTCACCCTTGAAGAGATTTAGTTGGGTTCTGTGAAGGGCCTTGCGAACATCGGGGTCAAGCTCTCCCTCATCTGTGGTGAGAGGATCTAGCTGTCGGCCACGGTTCGTGCACCTCATGATTCTGCCAAAAATGATACATTATTAATTTTTTTTAATTTCGTTAACGAGATCCAAAGACTTAAGAGGTTTGGAAAATAATTGCTTAAACAAGATAAACGATCTTATTGGAGATCAACGATCTTATTGGAGATCTATGACATATGTTCGAGTAATAAATCTTGCTTCTTCAATTCGTCATACAATAAACAATCACTTATATAACAGGGAATTTTCCACAAAACATTTCTTTATTTATATAAAGGTTGCAATATGTACATAGAGCATCTCGGCTCCAGAAAGTCAAAACCTCCACGGGAAATGCATAAGACGGCGATACCGGGCTACAGACATGCCCCAATACAAATGTTCCCTCACTGCTAAAGGAGCTACTATCTTACTCTTTGGAATAAAGCAGCTAAGAAGTCTATAGATATGGCACGAAAATCTGAAATCTCGAGGCGTCAGGTGATATAGAATAACACCATGAATCACTTTTAGCCTCATCAGGAGGATCATTGGGGGGCCAACGAGATATTCTCCCTCAACATCACACGCTGGTCGCAAGAGGCGTGGACATACTGCCCTGCAAACCACTCGTGATGTTGTCTCTCCGCCGTCGCCGCCGCTGGGTGTGGGAAATATAAATCCTCAAAATGGTTTACGTGTCTGGCTCTGCTCATTCGAGTCGTACAGCGGTGGGTGAGATCAGGAATACAGGATAAACATGAAACTTCTATCTATAAAACTAAATTCATCAATTAAAAGTAGTCATTAATGAAGCTCAAGGAATGAAAATACAATACATAAATGCTCTTTCTGAGTTTTTATTATAAATTTCTGATATAATTCATTTTTCCTTCTTAGCTTCCAATAACGCTCTGATACCAGCTGTGAGACCACCGCCCCCTTCGTGGCGATGCCCCCTCCAAGGGCGCTGGCTGCAAAAGTAGCGTCATCCTCTGGCACGGGGCAGCGATCCACACTCGGGGCCTCGCCCAACAGATGTCCGGACAAGAGACTAGTAGCCCGGCACGGCGGCGGTTTCTCCAAAACCAAACCCGAAAAAACTTCCCTCACCTGAAAGGCACGTGTAAGATTCCTCCTCAGCCCTCAAGATGTCCAGTATCTTCCCCTCTAATCAATCCCCTCTTGTGAATAATAAAAGATCTTGTTTCTACCTATTTTGGCCTAGAGAGAGAAAATATTCTAGAGAGAGGTTATTCACGTTTTAGATATTTTTGGATGGAAAAATATCTCTTCTTATTAAAATAAATTTCCCCAAAACAGAAGTTTAAAAAAAAAATAGATTAAGGTTGCTATGGACCAATAAGATTAATCCAAATGTAGGGAGGAGATAAATTGAAAAATAAAAGAAAACCCCCCTGCGAAAATGAGTTAATGTTCACATAAGATAAAGAGTGGACTAAGGACCAAGGAAAATAGTTAAAAAACTAATTTTTGACATCTCAAGATAGGGATTCTCCCTCATGAAGTAGGTGCCTTTTTCTCATCATTTCTTTTCAATCTTAAATCATTAAAATTAGATATTTCATCTCTCCTCTCTCCTAATTCAAAACTGGATCCAAAAAGTAAACTAAACTGACCCAAAAATGGTTAAAAATTGACCAAACTAATCTGAAAAATTTTAGAATCATTTTGCTTGGTTAGAGGCTCATTTTTTCCTATAAATAGAAGCCTCCTTCTTTGTAGAGGCTTAATAGTGTTTTATGCACTGTTACTCTACTCCTCCCCAGAGCCAAAAACATTGAATTCATTGATAATTCACTTGTTTTTGACTAATTCCTCTACAAAGAATTGGTGGCCACTCTTGATCCAAGCAAGAGTAGAACCCTCAATCCCTCAAGCCAAAGGAAAGCTCACAAAACTCCATGTAAGTTAGAAATTCTACTTTCTTTTAATTCTATTCTATGGTTTTTTGATTTCTTGCTTCTTTTAATTTGAAATTGGATGTTATGCCTTGATGGAAAGGCTTCCCCCTTCTCTTGATTGTGAATTTAGCCCTTCTTTATCCAAGATGTGTAATCAAATAAATAGAGTTAAACTTTTCGTATTGTTTACTCTTAAATAAATAGAGTTATCCAAGATGTGTAATCAAATAAATAGAGTTAAACTTTTCGTATTGTTTACTCTAATAAAAATGAGAATTGATTAGATTAGAGTGCTAAATTCTTCTTGGGGTAAATTCTAAGTAGATTTAGAATGAAAAAATTAAGAAATGGTCAGCCATACAAAGGAGGTCATGGCATAATTTTATTAAATTTTGTGGAAATAAGTTTTATCTTTCTGTTATTCAAAAAGAGTAATCCCCTCCGTTTGTGTATTCTAAAAGTGTTATTTTCATTCTATGCATAGAAAGATGCATGTTGGAAATATTTTTATTATAAAAGCATTATTTTCATTAGAATTAATTTCTATGCATAGAAAGATGCATATTGGAAATATTTTTATTATAAAAGCATTATTTTCATTAGAATTCATTTCTATGCATAGAAAGATGCATATTGGAAATATTTTTATTATAAAAGCGTTATTTTTATTAGAATTAATTTCTATGCATAGAAAGAAGTATATTGGAAATATTTTTATTTATAAAAGCGTTATTTTCATTAGAATTAATTTCTATGCATAGAAAGATGCATATTGAAAATATTTTTATTATAGAGGCGTTATTTTCATTAGAATAAATTTCTATGCATAGAAAGATGCATATTGGAAATATTTTTATTATAAAAACGTTATTTTCCTTGGAATTATTTTTTATGCATAGAAAGATGCATATTGGAAATATTTTTTTATTATAAAAGTGTTACTTTCACCAATTTTGATTTTTATGCATAAGGTGATGTATAAAAGATTTTTTTTAATTATAAAAGAGTTACTTTATCAAAAAAAATTTATGCATAAAGTGATGCATAAAAGATTTTTTTATTATAAAAGTGTTACTTTCACCAATATTGATTTTTATGCATAAAGTGATGCATAAAAGAATTTTTCTGATTATAAAAGTGTTACTTTCATCAAATTTGATTTTTATGCATAAAGTGATGCATAAAAGAATTTTTTTTATTATAAAAGTGTTACTTTCACCAATATTGATTTTTATGCTGCATAAAGTGATGCATAAAAGCTCCCTCCCTGCATTCTAGCGTAAGAGAGTCCTTTAAGAAAACAGGGTTTCTATATGCAAGTTTTCAATTTTGATTTTCTTTTGAATACAATGAGTATATCTTAAATCCGTATCCAAGACTTCTAGATCGCAGGTTTGAATTCCAAATAGAATTCCTTGAATTCTGTAACCTTGATTCTCAGATCAAAATCAAAGGGTCTCAACTTAGTTTCAGATTCGGTGGGTGATTTGAGTGTATTTTTCTTGAACTGTTCACATCGTCTTTCCTTGAAACTAATGATGAGGGAGTTTGGTCTTGGTCATAGCCTGATTCAGGATTTGAGTTTGGTAAGGTTCTTCCTAAACTATCTTTCTCAAAAGGGGGTGATATTTCAATTACTATTTCTTTGAATTTCACTCATTGAATATTTGCTTAACTGATTTGTAAACTAATCACGAATTCCTATGAAGAATAAATTAATCATTTATCTGAAATTCCAACTTCGATAGATTTTTTCTGAGTTTTCTCGTTACCATCCGAGTGAATATGAAACGATAGAATTTTTCTCTCACAGAGTATTTACTTATTCATTTATCAATTATTCAAGGAAATTAAACGAGGATTACCAAAAACCAAGCACGAAAAAACCGAGCGAGAACCCAAACCGAGTGACAAGAGACCGAGCAAGCTCTTTTGACAATGTCATTCAGAACTCGTAGTCATATCTTAAAGTTTTAGATTCTCAAAGAAAGTGCATACACAAGCCTAGTAATCGAACCTTACAAGAACAACACAGCAACAACTTACAACACAGCAACAACTTATTGACATTAGCAAAAGAAACTTATAATATCTCAATCAAGAAAGCGCAAACATAATTCAAAATGCGACTCAGGAATGACAATATATAACCATCTATAAGACACTAGAAGAAGAAATTATAGATGTTCGAAAAGTTACTAACTTATCTATGGCGCAAACCTAATTTCTTGCTTTACATAATTTCTTGCTTCCCTACAATTTTTGCATTTCCGCAATGGATCAAAAAATCCAACCAAATGCCAAACATCCCTTATACATTCCTTCTATATAACACTAGTAGAAGGAATATTACGGTGTCCCGAGAGTGCTTGACTAAGCTCTAACTTTGTAATTGCATTTGTAATTGCAGCTTGGTGCATAAATTTATGTATTGCAGGTTGCAAACCAAACACCCTAATGAACACAAAATATATATGCTCACATGGCATGTACGACTCTTTTTCCAGATCCCTCAAAGCAAACTCTGGACAAGAGCACCTTGAAAATTCGCATACATTAACCGCAAAGGAGATTCCATATTTCTTTGAATCAGTTGTTGTTGAAATCCAAAAAATGTGTGACTCTGCTTGACTTACAACTGTCTCACGCACTACCTCTCCTTCCATCTGTTGATGCAATCTTGGCTTGCCTTGTTTATCTTCTCCTTCCATCTTACAATGCGGCCATCACCTCTGCTCATTGGGCAAACATTGCATGGTGTTGTCTGAATAGTGGAAACATTGTGTCTTACACCCTCCAAAATAAAACCGGCGTTGATGAGTTTGGTTGTCTCTTCCGTAGACAAACATGTGCCTCTAGCAACCTTCCAAAGAAGAGGAGCTGGCCCACAAGACTTATGAATCTGCTCATCCACTCTAGCAAAATGAATTACACTTGATGGAAAAAAGTAGAACATCTGCCAACTCTCCTTATCCTTATACTGTCAACGTCCTTTGAAGCAAGGTGCAGGAATACCCTTCAGTGGCCCTTCCTTCTTTTCAAGAATGAAAGCTCCACAGCGTTTGGCTCTCCCTTCCAAAATACCCCAGCATGTAGATTGACATTTGGGTGGTGTTCTCCGGATAGCCCATTCTTTCACATCAACCTCACTCTCTTTTGGGGTCCCATGAATGCATGAAGCACCCCCTTTTGGTCTTGGAACATGAATAGTAACGTTCTCATATTTTGGCCGATGACTATCTGTATCAAGTATAATTTTTGCATCCATTTTTCTTCTCTTGCGCATCACACTTTTTAGGACTGTCCTCTGAACATTTGGAGCAACAATATCTTGCTCCTCCAACACTGTTGATGCAAGGTCCACAAGATTTTTTTTTGCTCGAACCCCTTCGTCTCCGGACATAAATCTTTTCTTAATTTGATTTAAACTCGGCCCAGACCCCTCATGTCTTCCTGTCAAGTAGGCCTTATAATGGGCACTTTGCAAGACTGAAATGGCAAGGTCTGCAGTAGCAGCTAAAGCAGAGAACAAGCTAACTTGTTGAGCGTATCCCAAAGCTGCTCGCATGGATGCATGCTTAGACTCTGAGAGATTAACCGTAGGCACAAATGGACCTCCACCCCCTTGTGTCAATACCCATTTTGCCCAGTGAAATCCCCGCACCTCCCACCAAGATAACCATGTCTCTAATGAATGTAGCTCTGTCTCATCGGCATGTCCCAAACTCCAAAATGTAACAAGTTTGTCCTTTGCTAATGCGGCTGACACTTCACTTGGTGCATCTCTCCATCATCGACACAAATCCTTATGCTCTTGTTGAAATTGTGGTTTGATACAAATTCGTGTATGTTCCAGCATACTCTTTTCCCAGTGAAAAGAACACGAGCGTTCCTTGAACATCATCACATTCCTTTTACCTTTATTGAAAACAGTATGCACTGCAAGCCAATTTGCTTGTGCCTCATCAGCCATGAAACCTGCAAACTCTACACTCTCAAATCCACATTGCTGCAACCTTTCATTCATCAAAGTCCAAAATAAAACCTGTGCATTTGTATTCTCCACCTTGAACTCACCTACTACAATTGTAAGCAATTCTCTGACAAAAGGGTGATAAACATGTGCACTCATTGTGGTCCAGCCACTTGTCCTGTGCACATGATCAAAGTGGACAAATTGTTTCTCTAATGGTCCACCTGGCCTCATTTTATTAACCAAGTCGATCCCACTTCCAGGACCCACAGAGGACATCTTAAATACATGAGGCTCCACATTGCTTGCCAGTTGGTTTGGAAATAAGAGGCTATGAAAGAAAGGGTATCGCCTATTTGTTTTCTCCTTAAGATCTAGTAATGCTTCGAGCCCAAGAACCGATCCCTTCACATTTTGACAGGAAATATCCATGGATCTCTGAATCCTAATCAAATACCAAAAGTCAACCATTGCAACATGTGAGTTTCAAAAAAATGTAAACAAAGTTTAGACCTAACCTTTTTCTTTGTACAAGTGGTGTAACTCTTTCCAGAAGCTGCTCGACCCCCAAATCTCCCATACATTAGGGGAAGGTTGAGGTCTATAGGGGCCCTTTAAGATGCCATGTGATTAAAAGGTTATTAAGGAAAAGAGCCAATCGTGTGATGCCATGTATACAAAAATGTTGGGTGATTAAAGGTGGTCAAAAGATTCTCTAGAAGATGCCTTTTTGTACTTTTCATTTCCAAAAAGTGGAGGGCAAAGTTTTTGAAATTTCGGACGTCCATAACTTCTACATATGAGCTTAAAATTTGTCGAAGATTACAAATCCAGAATCTACTCGTCGAGCTCTTTCCATAGATATGTCACATGATATAGTTTTGCTCGCTCGATTTCAAATTCAATTTTGGCGGGAAACTTTGAAATTCAAACTTCTAGCCGTTTGAAGAACAAGAAGGTATCTAAAGTCAAAGAAACTTAACGTTTTAACAAAAATTCTTTAAAATCATAATATGGCAGCTTAAAGGGCCCCTATAGACCTCAACCTTTCCCTAATGTCAAGAGTGATATCAGTGTCATCAAAGAGCATGTCCATAATTATATCTTGAGCTACACCTGTCTCAACCTTTTTACACTTTGCATATAGGTCATGGGAAGCTCTATCTTGCACCAAAGTATGCACAAAAGTCTCATTTGTTTTTGACACCCAGATGCCTGTGACTACCTTGATGTATGACACATCTTGCTGTAGTAGTTCTATCTGTAGGGTAGTAATAATAAATAGAAGACACACACACAGCCAAGCATTCCGGTAAAGTAGAGCAATGTCGACAAACTAAAGTGCCGGTTTCAGAACTTAAAAACCCAATTCTGGGTAGCTGTTTAAGTAAATTCCCTTCCATTGAGATTGATTGCTTCCCTTCGTTTGCTCATAATAAGGGCACTCCACATTACAACATCTTAGATGCCCCCCACAAGAACTATGCCTAACAACACCATCAAAACATTCCTTTGTACATGTGTTATACTCCACCCACACATGACCATCATATCTTTGCTCCATCCCAGCCATTGGCTTACCTTGTGGTGCAACAGGGAGCTCAAAAACAATATCCCCATCATACTGTGATGGAAGTTCATCAACTTTCCTAACTTCAGATGCATTCATTAAAGCATTGAGAAGAGTATTGCTAACAGGCAATCGTCTAATCAAAGACAAGATACTGAGAACTTTATTTTCTATGGGTGTCCCTAAACTAGATAGACAGGGTTCAAGGATTGATGGAGTTCCCAAACAAGAAAAAGAGGGATTTTGTACTGATGAAAATATATGCCCACCGTCATCTCTACCATGTACAACATCCTTGGAATGTAGAGATAAAGTAGACACAGTGCATTCCCTTGGCATTGTTGCAGTAAGTTTAAATGCATAAACACCATCAACTAGCTCCCTACTACACTGCTTTGATTCTCCATGGATAAGTTATTAGTACCTAAGGAGAAGTACTCTTGAAGCTCTCTCTCTGTCAAAATAACATCTTCTGAATCAAAACGGATGGATAAAATTTTCAAAGAGCCAAAGCAAAGAATATCAATGACGTGCACCATTCTGCTTTGCGAGATGCAGCTATTGACAAATGTCTGAAAATATATCAAGAAGGCCAACATCATTCTCCCTTTTCGAGATATGAGTACTGATATTTTCCATATATGATTGCATTTAAAACCGAATATTTGCACCGCTAGTATATGTCTTTTTCAAATAACTGAAGAATGATTACGATGCATTTAATGACTATATCTCCACTATATGCTTGTAAAATCAATTCATAGCATTTCAATGCATAATATACAAATAAAAATAAATACATATATAAATAATACATAATATATACCAATAGAGATTTATATATTATGTATTATTTATATATGTATTTATCATCTCCAACGCTGCAGTCGCCAAGCGTCTTCCCAGTTCGCCTCCGCCAAGCCTCTGCCAAGCCTAAGCCAAGCGTCTTCTTCGTTCGCCTCCGCCAAGCGTTTTCTCCGTCCACCAGCTCTTGAGGATCGGTCTTCGCCTCCGACTCCAGCTCTGCATCCGCCAAGTCTCCGTTCCCAGGTAAGCTGCGGCCCCTTCCATCCCTTCCCACTCCCCTTAGCCCCTTGCCACCAAGGGCAAGAAAGCCCATACGCTGGTGTATGGGCTTTCTTGCCCTTGGTGGCAAGGGGCTAAGGGGATTATGTTGGTGACTGCGAGTACGAGGATGCAGTTGCTTGGATTTCTACTTTGCGTTTCCTGACTGCATGAACACCTTGGTGAAGAGGGCCGAGAGAAGTCCATACAAGGGGGGGCTTCTTTGGATCGCTCTATCTTTTCATTTGGATGTGGAGATTATATTTCTATGGGTAAGGATTTTGCATCCTCTATTAGGAATGAGGATTATGCAAAGATCCATACATTTTTTTCTGAAAACAATAAATTGGGGGTGGAGTATAAGAAAAAGAAAAAGACGGTGGCATGGGCTGCTGACTTTGTGCTCTTGGATCTTCCCATGGACTCTACGCATGGACGAGACGGTGTTCCATTGTGGAACAAGGTGTCGGAGGATCATATTCGGCATGGGCTTGGAGTGGCAGCAGCTTGTTTGGCAGACTCAGGATGGGTTGTTTGACTTGCCTCCATTTCAAGTGATTCTTTCAGTCAGAAATATGTAAATAGGATTGTTAGGTACTTGTGAATAAGATTGTTAGGTAATTGTCAATGTTTAAAATGTATTTCTTTCTGTCAGGGGACTCTCCCTCGTGGGTGGAGAAATATGCCCCGTGGTGTGAGCTGTGGAGATTGTGCGTAGATTCATAGTTGAGGACTTAGCCTTCATGGATCAGGTTACGATTGAGGGTATTTCCGTAGAGGTATTTGACATGGTTATTGTACACTTAGTTTTCTTGGTGCTTTGCTGTTCTTGATTAGTTTGTGACATGTCTCTATTTTTTGTCATTATTGTGCGACAGATGGATACCTTCTACTTATACATGCTACGACGTCGAGGCTACATGATTGTGTGTAGATTCATAGTTGAGGACTTAGCCTTCATGGATGAGGTTACGATTGAGGGTATTGCCATAGAGGTATTTGACATGGTTATTGTACACTTAGTTTTCTTGGTGCTTTGTTGTTCTTGATTAGTTTGTGACATGTCTCTATTTTTTGTCATTATTGTGCGACAGATGGATGCCTTCTACTTATACATGCTACGACGTCGAGGCTACATGGCCTCTTTATGTCTTCAGGAGAGTGCCACATTATGACATGATCATGGTGTGCAGTTCTCGCGGCATGTCATTCATCACTATTTGCCAGATACTGTGAGGGTATTGGAGGCTGACGAGGAGGCACATTTGAGATCAGGTGTACAGCGGAGTGTTGGATTTGTGCGATGCTTTCTAGAGGCTCTTTGTCCTCCCGGAGGATTGGCTTTGGAGATGGGTAGTGGTACAGCCCCTTTGATGCGTGCATGCATCGCATGTGGCCGCCCTGTTATTCTTTTGATAGTGACCCTGACATTGTTGTTCGCATTCTACAACCTTTGTTAGAGGGACCTTTTGCAGGTACTAGAGATCAGTCCAGCTCAGACGAGGAGATTTCAGAGAGTGACCCAGTGGATGATGCATATGGCTGCCCTTTTGATTAGTATGGTTACTACTATTGACTTATGTTTGGTCATGGTTTGTTAAGGTTACTACTATTGACCTATTTAGGACATTATATGCACTCTAGGAGGATGATATGCTTTTGTGTGTGAGTTTTTGCCATGTGCTTTGAAATGTTAATGAAATGCGGTTTATAAAATTCTTATTGTATTGTACTACCATGTTATGTGGAGGAAGTTGCAAGGGAGATGAGCAAGGATTCCTCCTATGATACAATCAAGACAAAAACCAATAAAGGGAGAAGAGTGGGATGTTGTTTTGTAGATGATGAGTGTGGAGAAGAGAGGGTGTGAAGTGTATTGAGCTTTTGGTGTTGTGTTAAGACAATGACTATTATGCTAAGACTATGAGTATTGTATGGGTTGGTTTCTCAAATTTGATAACCTCGGGTCTTTTAATCTCTATCATATGGTTTAATTATCAAATTTGAGCATGCATGGAGTGTTTTTTTATCGCTTCAAGTCGTGGTGTTGTAAGGTTTGAGAGTTTTCAATAAACAAGTAGAGTAGATAAGAGGTGTGATTTTGGTTCAATAGTGGTTGAATTCTATCACTTCTCTTCGTGTTGTTCTTTTTTACTGCTCCACTCGGTCTTTGCATGCTCGGTTTCTATCTCTGCTCGGTTCATGCATGCTCGCTTTAAAGTTAAACTCAAATTAAACATAGAATTAAAGAGAACCCTGATTTTGATTTAAAATCATTTATGCATCAATTTATGCATAAAATCAATTTTGATGAAAGTAACACTTTTTTATTTAAAAAATTTCTTTTATGCATAAAATCAATTTTGATGAAAGTAACACTTTTATAAAATAAAAAAATTCATTTATGCATAAAAATCAATATTGGTGAAAGTAACACTTTTATAATAAAAAAAATTCTTTTATGCATCATTTTATGCATAAAATCAATTTTGATGAAAGTAACAGCTGGTGGGGAGTGTTCAAAGGACAGTTCACGTGGCAAAGCCTGGTCTTAACCAACCTTGGTACAGTATAAATGGTGCGCTTCCAATATGATGGACGAGGGCCGATGAAGGAGTCCTTGAGTGAAGTGCCAAGACACCTAAGGAGGATCCTAGAGGGTTCTGACCAGGCGATGCACGGGCTCGCGGTGTCGAGGACACCCATGCGTAGTATGTCGTGGAAGATATTGTATGATGCACCAATGTTTAATGTAATCTATTACTGGATCTCGTTGTGCTGACTAGCTGGTCTCAAACGAAGAGTCCAGAGTGATATTGTTTTTGTTAAGAAACAATGATTGGATGGAAATTTCGAGTTATGACATCTGTAACCAATAATTGTTATTTTTATGCATAAAAGAATTTTTATTATTATAAAAGTGTTACTTTCATCAAAATTAATTTTATGCATAAATTGATGCATAAATGATTTTATATCAAAATTAGGGTTCTCTTTAATTCTATGTTTAATTTCCATGGATAATTGATAAATGAATAAGTAAATACTCTGTGAGAGAAAAATTCTATCGTTTCATATTCACTCGGATGGTACTGAGAAAACTAAGAGAAAAAAACTATCGAAGTCAAAATTTCAGATAAATGATTAATTTATTTTTCATAGGAATTCGTGATTAGTTTAGAAATCAGTTAAGCAAATATTCAATGAATGAAATTCAAAAAAATAGGAATTGAAATATCACCCCTTTTGAGAAAGATAGTTCAGGAAGAACCTTACTAGACTCAAATCCTAAATCAGGCTATGACCAAGACCAAACTCCTTCGTCAGTTTCAAGGAAAGACGATGTGACCAGTTCAAGAAAAATACACTCAAATCACTCACCGAATCTGAAAGTAAGTTGAGACCCTTTGGTTTTGATCTGAGGATCAAGGTTATAGAATTCGAGGAATTCTGTTTGGAATTCAGACCTACGATCTAGAAGTCTTGGATACGGATTTAAGATATACTCATTGTATTTAAAAGAAAATCAAAATTGAAAACTTGCATAGAAACCCTGTTTTCTTAAAGGATTGTCTTACACCAGAATACTAGAGGGAGCATTTGGTATATGTGTTTTTTCTAAGGGAAGTTTGGTTGCAACGGCTCGCGCGGGGAGTGTTCAAAGGACAGCTCATGTGGCAAAGCATACCCAAGTCTTGACTAGCCTCAGTACGGTTAAAATGGTACGCTTTGCGGTACGATGGACGAGGGCCGACGAAGCAGTCCCTGAGTGAAGTGCCAGGACACCTAAGGAGGATCCTAGAGGGTTCTGACCAAGCGATACACGGGCTCGCGGTGCCGAGGACACCCATGCATATGTCGTGGAAGATATTGTATGATGGACCAATGTTTATTGTAATCTATTACTGGATCTTGTTTGCTGACCAGCAGTAGCAGCTTGTGTTTACTCGATCTCGTTTTGCTGACCAGCTCATCTCAACGGAGAGTCTAGAGTGATACTGTTTTTATTAAGAAACAAGGATTGGATGGAAATTTTGAGTTATGACATCTGTAACCAATAATTATTGTCAATGGATTGTTTTATAAGCTAAAGTTTAAAGAGGAGTGTGTGCGTATCTGTATTCTAAAGCAAAAGTTAAGAAAGGCATTCAATCATGGGTGGGTTAGTACTTGTCTCATTTTACCAATTCTAGTGGTTGGGCGGTGTCTAAAACCCATGGGCCGGATGGGGTTAGGCTGGAATTAGTAGAGTTTTAATAATGAAATTGAACAATAGGAATACGCTTAGAACTCGAATAGTGAAATAATTAACTTGAAGACTTCTCAAATGAATAGATCAACAGCTGTGCCTAATCTTGAATTAGAAAAAAAGCGTTGATTTTCTCAAGTCAAGTCAGTGATAGTTTTCCTTCTATCAGGTTTACTCAAGTGAAGGATATTTCAATATCTTGACCTCGTTAGAAAAATTTGTTAAGAAAATCAAAATGGTGGAATCGTCCTTGTTTTTTGAGCATGGGAAATTTTTTTCGGTTTTGGTTTTTGGAATGGCCACTAGCTTAGTCTCGTGCCGGGACATTTGAGGGCAAGGCCTCGAGTGGGAAACCCTGACCCACGGTACAAGAGGGAGTTGCTTCCGTCTGCTAGCAATCGGGAATTCGATGCACGGAGGGGGTAGTGAGATCTCACAGTTCGTATCATAGCCCTGTTGTTGTAAACTTATGAAACAGCAATAGAAACTGCCTAAAATTCTAAAGTAAATCTGCGAAAAAAAATGTTTTCACTTGCTAAGATTATGTTTGAAATGAATTCATAAATTGAAAACTCATAAATTGAATTGGATTTTTAGATGAATACCCCAAATCTGTCTAGCATTTCTAGACTTTCCCAGAGTTAGGATATGATCACCTTTGCCTTCGAACATCTCGTTAACTCCGCTACAACCCGTGTAAGCAGAGTGAGGCTTGCCTATCACTTTGAGGATCTATACTTTCTTGATCCTATAGAGCGACGTCAGTATATGTGGTTCTCTGGAGGAAGATATATTAATATCAATACCAACAATCAACTTCAGAGACTCAGGCAAAATATTTCCTTAGCCATGATATTGATAAGGCTACGAGTTGTTCATTATGTACAACACTTTAATCATTCACCCAGGAATTTTAGAATTTCTTGCCGAGTTTTTAGGCTTCTTAGCCGCTTTATCCCTAGAAGTAGAATTATAGCACCTCTTTCAGTGATGAATCGTGTTTATCATGGCATGTCTCCTTCGTAGTTTTGCTTCTTTATGCGTATGCGATTGAGGCAGTGACTTTGGAGCCGTGATGCTCTATGTATATATCTCAAACTTTTGATAATAAACCATGTTTTGCAAAAAAAAATCCAAATTGTTTTCATGATTGTGAATATGGTTAATAAAATTATCAGAGTAAATCTTGTTTCAAGAAGTATGATGAAATAGTTATCTATTTAAAGAATAAATCACATAAAATAAATAATCATAAATCTGTTATCAAAGTTAAGTTAACAAAAATCTTGTTTTGTCAGAATCATGAGGCATGCTACTCATGCAAGGCAACCGGATCCTCTAACCGATGAGGAAGAGTTAGATCCAGATGTTTGTAAAGCCTTGCCAACAGATCCCAACCTAGTCCCTTCAAGGGTGAAGGAGAGAAGTTAGGTGAAGTAGTGGAAAAGTGGATTGAGGCAATGGAAGAATACTTTGATGTAACTGGCTATAACGAGAGAAGCAAGATGGCTCTCGCTAGATTAAAGATTGTGGAAACGGCCAGGGTTGCATGGAGGAACCATTGCAAGATAAACCGTCTCGACAGAAATACCTAGACCTGGTCAGATCTTAAAGCATACCTCAGGAAAAGGTTCTGTCTTCCGAGCTTCCTTGAAACCAAAATGAATGAGTTCTTAGAACTAAAGCAGGATAGCCGCACAATTGAAGAGTACCATCGGCCTTTGCGCTTCTCCTCAAATATTCCCCACAATTAGATGAAGAGCAGTTGATGGCCAGATTCATTCGAGGAATGAACGAGCCATTGGACACCTTAGTGAAGAATGCCAAACCTGTCTCAATTGCCGAAGTTGTAAGAATGGCAAAGGACTTTGCCAAAGCCTTTGTTGTTAAGATTTCGCCGAAGCAGCCTACACCCTCTAACTTTAAAAGATTCCAAACCCCAGGAAGTACTTCAAACTTTCCACCCCCAAAGAGGCAACAAGGCTCAAATCAGAATCAGGATACTAGGAGATTCAGAAGTGAAGGAAGACCCTTCCCACAGAACACTTTCTCAGAGCCCCATCTATTTCAAGGATTCAGAGGGATGAGCTCAAAAGTGAGAACCAGTGTTTTGGATGTTAGGGTTTTGGTCACCAGCTGAAAGACTGCCCGACTCTTGCCATGTCAAGAAGACAGGGAAGTCAAGGGGATCGAGAGTGCAAAGACCAACCCCTTTGTATCAGTCAAATCAGGGTCCGTCTTGCCAAAATCAAGGCAATCCCAGGAGAACTCCAACTCAGCCATCTGCCTTTGTTCAGAGTAGTCTCAGAACTCCTTCCTAGAAATGGGGTAACCAAAGAGAAAGAGTTCCGCCCCAATCTGTAGGCAGCCAAAGCAGTAACAATAGCAAAAGTAGTGGAAGAGGAAAAAGGACAGATTTATGCAGCAATTGAAGGGCCAAATCGTCAATTCTCTGTCATCCATACTCCAGCTGAGTATCAGGGTAAGCCTTTGAATCTTTTGATTGATTCAGGCAGTACTCATTCATTTATTTCCCCAGGATGCTTGTGTAAGCTAGTCTTAGAACAGAAATCAGGGAAACCTATGCAAGTTGAATTGGCCAGTGGGAAGATTCTTTCACTCACCACCACCATGAGACAGATCGTATTCAGTTCAATCTAGATGGTAATATAACTGAATGCCAATTCAGAGTCTTATCTTTGGGAGTTTTCGAGAATGGATTGGCTCCACAAAAATCAAGCTGACATACACTCACAATGGAACCATTTCCTTCCATGACCTTCATGGGAACAAAGTTCAAGGAACTAGAATTTTTGGATCCCCAGATCTGCAGTTTTAGTAAAAACTTCTAGATAATTGAAAGGACTTAGAAAGAAGCAACTCATTTATGTTGTCAAAATGAATCCGGTAGACACAAAGTTAAAAGCTAAAGAACTTGAATGGTTAAGTGAATATGATGATTTATTCCTAGGCTCAGAGCTAACCTCCAATTCGAGAAGTAGATCATGTGATAGAATTGACCCCCAAAGCTTAGCCAGTAGCCTAGCGCATGTACAAAATGCCAGTTCTTGAAGCCATCAAACTCAAGGAATAGCTTAGATAGCTATTAGAACAAGGGTTTGTAAGACCCAGTGTTTCACCTTAGGGAGCGTCAGTTCTCTTTTAGAAAAAGAAGGATGGAATGTTAAGACTCTGTGTGGATTACAGAGGTCTCAATCAGCTGATAGTTAAGAATAAATATCCTATCCCCAGAATTGATGAGCTTCTAGATAGGCTAAATGGAGCCGAGATCTTCACAAAGATAGATCTCAAATCAGGGTATTACCAGATCAAGATTAATGATCAAGATATCCCGAAGACAGCCATCAATACTCGCTATGGGCATTATGAATTCACTGTCATGCTGTTTGGATTGACAAATGCCCCAGCAACATTCAATTGCCTAATGCAAGACATTCTCAGAGAATACTTGGATGATTTTGTTCTTATTTTCTTTGATGATATTCTGATTTACTCAAAAAATGTAGCTGACCATAAGCCTCATGTCCGAAAAGTTCTTGAGATTCTAAGGAATAACCAACTCTTTGCAAAAAAGAACAAATGCACTTTCTGTGCTGATGACCATGTTAGATACTTGGGCTTTCTGGTATCCAAATTAAAGATGGAATTTACAAAAGTCCAAGCAGCCATAGATTGGCCTGAACCAAAGACAGTGAAAGAAGTCAAAGGATTCTTGGGATTGATTGGTTGGTATAGAATTTTTATACCAAAGTATGCTCTCATAGCTTCCCCCTGACTAATCTTCTCAAGAAGAATACGCTGTTTCAATGGTCTGCCAGGTGCCAGAGTGCTTTTGATAAGCTGAAGACCGCCTTGGTAACCAATACTGTTCTGAAGTTGCCAGATTTTTCTCTACCCTTTGAGGTAGTAACTGATGCCAGTGGTTTTGCCCTCGGAGGTGCACTCATGCAGGAAGTTCATGCAGTGGCCTATGAATCTTGAAAACTCCAAACGCATGAGAGAAATCATGTTGTCTCCATGACCTGGAACTACTTTTAGTAGTCTATGCCCTGAAGCAATGGGAGACATTACCTAGTGGGTCAAAGATTCACTTTGATGATAGATCATCAGAGCTTAAGTGAATCTTCACTCAGAAGGATCTCAACATGCACCAAAGAAGGTGGATGCAGACCCTGCAGGAATTTGATTTTGAAATCAAGTACCTCCCAAGCAAAGAAAATGTGGTAGCAGATGCCCTGAGCAGAAAAGCCTCCTTGCTTGCAATTATAGTGGTGTCTAATCCATTGATTAATGAGGCAAGAGAGAAGATAATGTAGGATAGATTCTTTGGCCCTATTGCTACCCTACTTATGCAGGAAAGCAAAACTCCTGAGGAGTTGAACGGAGTTCAAGGGTACAACCAGGATGATGGAATTATGTATTATAATCATAGGCTATGCATTCCCAATGATGAGGGGACTAAGGGTCAAATTCTGAAAGAAGCCCATGACAGCCTTATTGCAGGACATCGAGGTTTCATCAAAACCTACATGTCTATAAAGAAAAGCTTTTTTTGGCCTGGTCTAAAAAAGGATGTACTTAATCATGTACATCAATGTTTGACATGTCAGGTAGTCAAAGCCGAGAGAGTAAAAATGCCTAGGAAGTTACATCTATTAGACATCCCCCAGATGAAGTGGGAATGTATCAGTATGGATTTTATTACTGGATTACCTTCAGTGCAATCAGGTTACAACTCCATCTTTGTGGTAGTTGATAGACTAACCAAAGTTGCCCATCTGATTCCAGTAAAAGAAACCTACACTGCAGTGGATGTGGCGGCCAGAGTGTTCCTCAAGGAAATCTTCAGATTGCATGGCCTACCCAGGAGAATAGTAAGAGATCCCAAGTTCACGTCAAGATTCTGGACTGCATTTTTGAAGTAGTAGGAACTTTCTTGGATCTCAGCACAGCTTACCACCCCGAGATCGACGATCAAACAGAAAGGGTAAACCAAGTAATCGAAGACATACTTCGGTCATACTATGGCAAGGAACCCAAGAAGTGGCTAAGCTATCTGCACCTAGTCGAGTTCGCCTATAATGCTTCTTATCACCAAAGTATCGGGATGAGCCCTTTCAAAGCTCTATATGGACAAGATTGCTTAGCTCTATTAACTTGGTCCGACCCATTGATTAGGGTTGAGATGTCAGACAAGGTTGATGACATGGAGCAATAGATGTAGTCAATTTGCAAAGATATAAAAGCTACCCAGGATAGATAGAAGCAGTACGCAGACAAGAAGAGGACAGACAGAGAGTTCGAAGAAGAAGCAGATATGGTCTTCATTCGAGTACACCCCAAAAGAAGTTCTCTATCTCTTGGGATGTAGATGAAGTTATCCCCCACGTATTGTGGGCCATATCTAATTACAAAGAAAGTAGGTGCCTTAGCCTACCAGCTTCTTCTGCCTCCTCATCTCAAAGTACATAATGTATTTCATGTCAGCCTACTTAAAAAGTATGTACCAAGCCCGAATCATGTGCTTGATGATGAATGAAATTTTAACTTCTTCAACCCAAGGGCAAATGGAACTCCAACCTGAAGAAATCTTTGACGTTCGAGAGAAGGTTCTCAGGAACAAAATCCTGAGAGAATTAGTGGTCAAATGGAAGTTCTATCCTTTTGAAGATGCCACCTGGGAGAAAGAAGCCGAATTGTTTGCAGGATTACCCCGAGTTTGCGAGATAAGGACATCTCGCATTTTTCAAGTGGGAGAGAATGTAAGATTCCTCCCTAGCCCTCAAGATGTCCAGTATCTTCCCCTGTAATCAATCCCCTCTTCAGAATAATAAAAGATCTTATTTCTAACTATTTTGGCTTAGAGAGAGAAAATATTCTAGAGAGATACTATTCAGTTTTTAGATATTTTTGGATGAAAAAATATCTATTTTTATTAAAATAAATTCCCCCGAAACAGAAGTTCAAAAAGAATTTCAGAAGGTGCATTAGAAATAAATTATAATCTGTTCAAAAGGCCTTAGCCTAAGGGTCCAAATTTTTTGAAAATTTTAGATTAAGGTTCCTATGGACCAATAAGATTAATCCAAATGTAGGGAGGAGATAAATTGAAAAATAAAAGAAAACCCCCCCAAAAATGAGTTAATGTTCACATAAGATAAAGAGTGGACTAAGGACCAAGGAAAATAGTTAAAAAACTGATTTTTGACACCTCAAGATAGGGATTCTCCCTCATGAAGTAGGCCCCTTTTTCTCATCATTGCTTTTCAATTTCAAATTAGTAAAATTAGATATTTCATCTCTCCTCTCTCCTAATTCAAAACTGGATCCAAAAAATGAGCTAAACTGATCCAAAAATGGTCAAAAATTTACCAAACTGAACTAGAAAATTCTAGAATCAGTTTGCTTGGTTAGAGGCTCACTTTTTCCTATAAATAGAAGCCTCCCCCTTTGTAGAAGCTTAATAGTGTTTTATACACTGTTACTCTACTCCTCCCCCCCAGAGCCAAAAACATTGAATTCATTGATAGTTCACTTGTTTTTGACTATGTCCTCTACAAAGAATTGGTGGCCACTCTTGATCCAAGCAAGAGTAGAACACTCGATCCCTCAAGCCAAAGGAAAGCTCACAAAACTCCATGTAGGTTAGAAATTCTACTTTTTTTTAATTCTATTCTATGGTTTTTTGATTTCTTGCTTCTTTTAATTTGAAATTGGATGTTATGCCTTGATAAAAGTCTTCCCCCTTGTCTTCATTGTGAACTCAACCCTTCTTTATCCAAGATGTGTAATCAAATAAATAGAGTTAAACTTTTCATATTGTTTACTCTTAAAGAAATGAGAATTGATTAGATTAGAGTGCTAAATTCATCTTGGGGTAAATTCTAAGTAGATTTAGAATGTAAAAATTGAGAAATGTTTAGCCATACAAAGGAGATTATGGCAAAATTTTCTTAAATTTTGTGGAAATAAGTTTTGTCTTTATGTTATTCAAAAAGAGTAATCCCCTCCGTTTGTGTATTCTAAAAGTGTTATTTTCATTCTATGCATAGAAAGATGCATATTGGAAATATTTTTATTATAAAAGTGTTATTTTCATTAGAATTAATTTCTATGCATAGAAAGATGCATATTGGAAATATTTTTATTATGTAAGCCTTATTTTCATTAGAATTAATTTCTATGCATAGAAAGATGTATATTGGAAATATTTTTATTATGAAAGCGTTATTTTCATTAGAATTAATTTCTATGCATAGAAAGATGCATACTGGAAATATTTTTATTATAAAAGCTTTATTTTCATTAGAATTAATTTCTATGCATAGAAAGATGCATATTGAAAATATTTTTATTATAAAAGTATTATTTTCATTAGAATTAATTTCTATGCATAAAAAGATGCATATCAAAAATATTTTTATTATAAAAGTGTTACTTTCATTAGAATTAAATTCTATGCATAGAAAGATGCATATTGGAAATATTTTTATTATAAAAGCATTATTTTCCTTAGAGTTTATTTTTATGCATAGAAAGATGCATATTGGAAATATTTTTTTATTATAAAAGTGTTACTTTCACAATATTGATTTTTATGCATAAAGTGATGCATAAAAGAATTTTTTTATTATAACTTAATTGCGGAACTGAGAGTAGAAGGCCAGGGAATAGTGAGAATCTGAGTTCTATTATTTATTCTAATCCATTCAGCCCACTGATTGATAGAGATAGTCGCCCTTTGGCTGAGCAAAATCTTGATCTATTAAGTGAGACTACGAAAGGATCTAGAATTGATCAAATTAGCCAGATGGACGAGGAGGAAGTTGAGATGGTTCCGAAAACTGCCTTATCATGAAAAGTCCTTTAAAGTTTACGGGGTGTACATGGAACGTTAAGGGTATAAGGACAAAAAGAAAATGGGTCTGTTTTGGGGATTAGTTTAGCAATTGGGAAATTTTTTATGGCAGAGTCAACTTTGGGTATAGTGGAGTTATGACTTTGGTCAGGAGAGACCTTAACCCCAGTGTTATACAGCTAATCACCCCGAGGGAAGAATATTAGTGGTTGAGATCTTAGTAGATGGGGAGAGAATATGGGTTATTAATGTTTATGGGGCTCACAATCATAAGGTGAGGAGCAATATGTGGGATTGGATTACTAGTTTAAATGCACATGTTCCTTGTATTGTTTTTGGGGATGTCAACATGGTGGAGAAATTGGTTGATAGATGTGGTGGTAGCTCTGTTCTTATAGGGAAGGAAAAAGGGAAATGGGAAGAGCTTAGAAGGTATCTATATCTATTCTATATATTCTTTATCTATATCTATTTTATATAATCTTATTTGAGAGAGAGAAAGAAGAGAGAGAGAGAGAGAGAGAGGGGGGGGGGAGAGAGAGAGAGAGTATTTTCCCTATTTTACATAAAGTGCATAGTAAGGCTACTTTATATGTTTCAACACCATCTTACAAAAGTTAAATGCCCACTCATGCCAATAATATGGGAAATCCCCTTATGGTAGGGATAGTTGGTATTTGGGTGATTAGAGAGACAAGCCGGGGCATACTTATTTCAACCTTCAATATCTTTCTTCTTCTCCAAGAATTGATAGAATTTTCTTAAGCTAGCAGGCCTTGTGGGTGCCCCACACCTTGAGAGTTTTAGTTGACTGTTGCTCCACACTCTCTAATCACCTTCCTTTAAAGTGGAGCTGGACCATTAATGATGGGGCTGATATAGATCTTTCTCATTTCCCAAACAAGGAAATTGAGAGTGAATAATTTGCTCTTGAAGGACCCATTGTTTGTGGAATATATAGAAGAAGCTATTAGAAAATTTAAAATAAGAAAGGGGACTGATGGTTCTTGGAGACATTTTGCTAATGAAATGCAAGGGATTATTAGAGTTGTGGGTAAATTGAGGGACAGGAGAGAGAATGAAGTGGGCTTCATTGCTAGAGGATCTTGTGATGATGAAGAGACAAACCATAGGGTTGGATGCTACTGATACATCTTTGTACTTTAAGTGCCAAGCTAGTTTTAAGGAAGAGGAGGATAGATGTTATAGAGAACATGAGAATTGGCCTAATTGGAATCATATCAATATTAAAAGAAAACCAGACAATAGGCTATTTAAACTTCCAAAGAAGAAGTGTGATAGTGAGATTGTGGGAGGTATTCTGGATGAAGATGGTCACCCCTTGAATGATATGAACACACTGGGCTTTGAAATGGGTGAAATTTTTGGGTTCAGCCCTTAGTTTGAACAAGGATTGCTCTTCGAGAAGATTTCAAGCTGAAGATAGGCTGTTGGGTCTTTTGAAACAAATGGTGGACTCAGATAAAGCTCAACGATGGTATTAAGATGGATCCCAAGATGGTATAATGTGTGAAAGAGTGGCCTACACCCACCAACACTACTCAACTAAGGGGATTTTTGGGATTATCATTCTTTTATAGGAGGTTCATATGCTATTATGCTCACATGGCAGCCCCACTTACCATCAATAGGCTTAAGAAGGAAGCATTTTTTTGGGATGCCATGGCCAATAAGAGCTTTCAAGAGCTCAATGAAGCACTCATTTCATCTCCAATATTGGTTTGCCCTGAGTTTTCTAAGCCTTTCACTATACGGGCTGATGTAAGTGGGAGAGGAATTGGTGCCATGCTATATCAAGAGCATGGGGTAGCTGCTATGAGAGTAGAAAGCTCACCAAGAAGAAGAGGAGGCTTCATGTTTATGATCAAGAAATGTTGGCCATTTTGCATGCCATAAAGAAGTGGCATCACTATTTCTATGCTCGGCTTTTCAAAGTAAGGACAATCACCGCGTACTCCAATTTTTCCTCACCCAACAAAACCTTTCTCCCAAGCAAAAGAGATGGCTTGCTACCTTGCAAAATTATGATTTTGAGATCTCTTATATGGTGAAAAGGACAATATAGTGGCAGATGCACTTTCTAGGATGTGGTGTGGGACCCTCACCCCCTGCCATGCCCCCTCCAAGGGTGCTAGTGGCAGCAAAAGTAGCGTCAGCCTCTCGCACGGGGTAGGGATCCACACTCGGGACCTTGTCCAACCACGGATGTCCAGACAAGAGACTAGCCCCGCAGTTCCTCCAAAACCAAATGCGAAAAAACTTCCCTCACCCGGAAGGCACGGGCGATTCCACCAGGAAAATCATCTAACGGGAGAATTGATCTAATGAATCAAAGTTTTTTAGCTAATCAAACTGATCCGACTGAACCTGAAAGTCACATGGTCAGATCAAGGAAGAGACTTGCACTTGGTCCATGGAATCACCAATTTTTTCTACCTTTAGCGAGGCACAGCCTATTGATTCCCTCCCACAGAACATGGGATCTTCTTAGGACTTAATGTAACTAACGTAACTTAATTGTAACTTTTTGTATCACAGGAATCCCCCAATCCAGCCTAGGCCCATAGGTTAGCCAACTGCCCAACCAGTGTATTGGTAGGATTCCTTTATAAAAATTTGGTTATGTTTTGCCCAGGTATTGAGCAAAAGAGTTCCCAGGCCCCCTCGGTCTCGCCGGCGCTTCAAGGCGAAATTCAAAGTAGTCATACCACTTACACACCCAATATGAAATTGCCATTTTAACAGATTCGGGTGTCTTTAAAATAATCTTTCAATGAGATCATAGTATTACTAATCATAATCCTCCAAAATATTGAGTCCATTTTTTTACAAGGATTTATAATCTGGACTCTCCGTTGAAGACCTCTTGGTCAACCAACGAGATCCAATATCAAAATTTAGTTCACAAAAGTAATTCCTTTCAGTTCATCTGTATCTTCCTCGATGTACACAAGGGTGTCCTAATAACAACCACGAGCCTATGCCATCAGAACCCTCTAAGATCCTACTTAGGTGTCCTAGCACTTCACTCAGGGACCGCTTTGTCGATCCTCACCCATCTATCGGAAGCACACCATTTTAACCATACTAAGGCTGGTTAAGACCTTGAGAGGCTTTGCCGCGAGCAACGTCCCTCGACGACTCCTTGCCAGCTGTTGCAAACAACGAGCCTCTCCTTAGTTAAAATCATAAACCAAATGCTTCCTCTCCAACATTCTGGCGTAAAACAGTCCTTTTAAAAAAACAGAGGTTCTATGTAAGTAGAATTCCCGGTTTGAGTTTGATTCCACAAATCCCTTTTTCCATAATCCATATCACATCAGGGTAATCTACCCATCATTTGACTGAAATTTCAACTTGATTCTTGGTGATTTCGATTAAGGGAAAACTACTTTAATTCAACGATAGTCTATTCTTTGTGTCAAGATTTGGAATTGGTCTTGTGGTTTTTGCTTGATTCAAATTCGAGAGATGGGCAAGTAGTTTATTGGCCGCCATTCTCACGGTTGTGGTCTAACCAAAATTATTTGGTTTACTTCTTTGATTCCTAAGGATTTTCTTCAGAGAAAAATCTACTGAACTTCTAACCGTAAAATTCTAACTTTACGATTTTCATTCCTTCCTATAACCACAATAGATTAAGAAATAATTCTATATGAGAATATCGAGATTTTATAAAAATACTCTTCTTCCACTAATCCAATTTTGGGTATATATCAATTTGGTGATTTATCCACATAAAATATCTAAGAATATTCTTTGCACCAAATTAATTAAAAACATTAATATACCCTAATTTTCTAGGTGGAATTATGGTGAAAATTCCTCTTTTGTTATCAAAATTAATTTAAACCTTTTTCTACTTAAAATACCATGAAAATTTCTCTTTTTAATTAAATACAAATATCCATTTTTTTGAATATGCCAAAGATTCCTCTTTTTGCATTTAAATGATTTAATTCTAAATGTCATGGGAATTCCTATTTTATCATTTAAAAATTCTTATGCATAAAATAAATTTATCAAAAATTTCTTTTTTTAAATTATATAAAAATATCCATTATTGTGAATATGCCAAAAATTCCTCTTTTTGCATTTAAATAATTGAATTCCTAATGTCATAGGAATTCCTCTTTTATCATTTAAAAATTCTTACGCCTAAAATAAATTTATCATAAATTTCTCTTTTTAAATTAAATAAAAATATCCATTATTTTGAATATGCCAAAAATTCCTCCTTTTGCATTTAAATGATTGAATTCCAAATGTCATGGGAATTCCCCTTTTACGTTTAAAAATTCTTATGCATAAAAATTTTTAATCATAAAATTTTCTTTTTTCTTAATTAAATAATTATGGATAAATACAAAAAGTATTCTTTCATGAATATGGTCAAAATCATTCTTTTTGCTTTCAAATTCTAAACCTACAATATGGTAAGAGTTTCTCTTTTAGTATTATGCATAAAAATAAGATATATATTTTTTTCTTAAAAAAATTACCATAGCTTCGCTGCTGCTATTACTAATAATTTTCAAATTTCCTAAAAGAATAAGAGCTTGTAATGAAAATATGATAGAAGATCTACTTTTAAGCTTAAATTTAAACTATGAACCCAATTTGTTAGGATAATCCATTTCTCATTTAGAATGAGTTAAAGTAGTTTTTTTTAACTACTCATAAATAATATTTTAAAAAAAGAATTAACCATTATTTTAATAGCACAAAATCATGAAAATAACATTTTCTTAATTTCTAGCTCATCAAGCCTAGAGTTTAGTTTTGAAATAAGAGATTATCTTTGAGAAACATTCTTTTGTTAAAGAATTAGCCATAGAGATGACTATTCTTTTTGAGAGAGAGAGAGATTTACTTAAAGAAAACATTACAAATAAGAATAAAGATTAACTTTCTTCTAATTAAACATTAAGACTCTTAGGGAAAGCTTGATTTGAATTAAAACAATCATTTAGAAAGCTTCTCAAGCTCGAGAGGGATTGAGAAGAAGAAAGTCATTGAGAAAAATTAGAAAAACCATAAAAATCAATCTTACCTCTAAGATTGGCTAGATTCTTTCTTTAGTAGTGAAGCCCCCAACCAATGAATTGGTTAGCAACAGGAGAAGAGAACTCCAAGAGTTGTTTAAGAGAGAGAGAGAGAGAGCAAAGCTCCAAGCTCCCCAAAAGAAGAGAATATTTAAGGGATAATAGAAAATATGATTATTTTAATGTAATACTGGCATGGTATAGCTCAAAGATCAGAATACAAAGGAATGAGGGTTTATTTATAGGTGAGGGAGGCCTCTAACTAAGTCCAACTACGTTCTAAAGCATTCTAGCTTCAGTTTGACTCAATTTAGACAAGATTTGGACCAGTTTGGCTCCCTTTTTGATCCAATTTGTCCAGGAGAGAGGAGAGAGAAAAATATCACATTTTTTAGATTAAAAAACTCAAGTAATCATAAAGAAAAAGGTGCCTCCTTGAGGTGGCATTCTCTCCTTACTGAGGTGTCAAAAATGCATCATTTCTCCTAAATATCTCATTTTTTTACTAATATCTCTTAATTTTTAACTAATAAACCTTGTACTTAGTCAACTCTTCATCTTATGTGAGAATGTACTCATTTTTGGGTATTTTTATTTTATTCTTTGTATTTATCTCATCGTAACACTTGGATTAATCCTATTGGCCCCCCATAAGAACCTTAATTAGACCATAATCCAAAAATTTCTAAAAATCTAGACCCTTAGGCTAAGGCATTTAATACACATTTTTAATTGATTCCTAATGTACATTAGAGAATTTATTTTGAATTTCTATTTCAGGGAACTATATTTTAGACATTATGAGAATTTTTATATCTAAAAATATCTCAATATTGAATTACCTCTCTCTAGAATTTTTCTTCTCTTTAGGCAAAAACAAGGAAAAACAATATTTTCTTGCATTCTGAAATAGGGAATGATTACAGGGGATTGAGGTAAAAGCTTATTCATTGTTTAGGTGTTGAGGAGGAATCTTACATCCTCTCCCACTTGAAAAACACAAGATGTCCTCATCTCGCAAAGTGGAGGTAATCTTTTACCAACTCTTCTTCTTTCTCCCAGGTGGCGTCTTCTAGAGGGAAGAACTTCCACTTGACTAAAAACTCTCTGAGAACTCTCATCCTGAGAACCTTCTCCCAAACATTAAGGATTTCTTTAGGTTGGAGTACCATCTGGCCTTGAGTCAGAGAAATCAGTTATTCATCAAGCACATGACTCAGGCTGGGTACATATTTCTTAAGCAAACTGACATGGAATACATTATGTACCTTGAGATGGAGAGGCAAAAGAAGTTTATAGGCTAAATCGCTTACTTTCTTTATAACAGCATATGGTCCATAGTATCTGGGAGAGAGTTTCTTGTACTTCCCTAAAGATAAGGAATTGCTTTTTGGTCGTACTCGAATGAAGACCATATCTGATTCTTCAAACACTCCCTCTAATCTCTTTTTATCTGCATACTTTTTTTTGGTCGTACTCGAATGAAGACCATATCTGATTCTTCAAACACTCCCTCTAATCTCTTTTTATCTGCATACTGCTTTTGCCTATCCTAGCCAGCCTTAATATCTTTATGGATTGATTGCATTTGCTAGTCCATGTCATCAAGCATCTATCTGGACATCTCAACTCTAATCAATGGATCAGACCAAGTCAATGGTGTAAGGCAATCTTGTCAATACACAGAGCTTTGAAAGGGCTCATCCCGATGCTTCGATGATAAGAAGTACTGTAAGCAAATTCAAGCAAATGGCTTAACCACTTCTTGGGTTCCCAGCCCCACAGCATGACCGAAGGATATCTTCTATTACCGAATTCACTCTTTCAGTCTGGCCATCTTATTCGGGGCGATAGGTTGTTTATAAACCCTGGATGTCTAGCTATCAGCCTATCATGGGCTTCTCTCAAAATCTTATCCTTTATTCCCACATCATTGGGAATGCATAACCAATTATTATAATACATGCATCCTTCATCTAATTTGTACCCAAGAACTCGACTCATTTCCTAAGGAGTCTTGCTTTCCTGCATCAGAAGGTAGCAACACGGGCAAAGAATTTGTCTTGAATGATTTTCTCCCTTGCTTCACTGATCAATGGATTTGACACTAATGTAATTGCAAGCAAGGAGGCTTTTCTGCTGAGCACATCTGCTACCACATTTTCTTTCCATGGTCGATACTTGATTTCAAGATCGAATTCCTCCAGGGTCTACATCCATCTCCTTTGATGCATGTTGAGATCCCTTTGGGTGAAGATCCACTTCAGACTTTGATGATCTCTCATCAAGGTGAACCTTTGTCCTCCCAAAAGATAATGTCTCCACAACTTCAGAGCATAAACTACTGAGAGTAACTCCAAGTCATGGACAACATAATTTCTCTTATGTGTTCTGAGCTTTCTGGATTCATAGGCCACTGCATGACCTTCTTGCATAAGAGCAATGCCTAAGGTGAAACCACTGGCATTAGTAACTACTTCAAAAGGTTTGGTAAAATTTGGCAATTTAAGAATAGGGTGAGTTACTGTCAGCTCTTCTAAGAACACATCTGCATACTCACTTAACCACTTTGGTTCTTTAGCCTTGCATTTTATGTCTACAGGATTTATCTTAATGACATAACTAGCTTGCCTCTTTCTGAGCCCTTTTAACAATTTAGAAGCCTTGACTAATTGCAGCACTGGGGATCTAGAAATTCTAGTTCCTTGAACTTTATTCCCGTGAAGGTCAAGGAAAGAGATGGTTTCATTGTGACAATGAATGTTAGCCTGATTCTTATGGAGCCAATCCATTCCAAGGATTCCATCATAGATTCCTAAGGGTAGGACTCTGAAGTGGCAATTTGTTACGTTCCCATCTAGACTAAATTGAATAGGGTTTGTCTCAAGGTGTGTAAAAAGAATCTTTCCACTGGCCAATTCCACTTGCATAGGTTTCCCTGATTTTTGATTTAGGACTAACTTACACAGACATCGTGGGGAAATAAAAGAATGAGCACTGTGCCTGAATCAATCAAAAGCTTGAATTGCTTACCCTAGTACTCTACTGGAGTTTGGAGGACTAAGAATTGATCAATCACTGCATAGATCTGTTCTTTTTCTTTCTCCACTTTCTCAGCTATAGTGATGGCTCTAGCTGCTGCAGTCTCTGAGGTGGAACTCTCTCTCTTTGGTTTCCCCAATTCTGGAGGGAGTTCAGAGACTACTTTGCATGAAGGCTGCAGGCTGAGTTGGCACTCTTCTAGGGTTGCCCTGCTTTTGGCGTGGGGGACCCTGATTGGACTCATACGAAGGAGTCTATCTCTAAACTCTAGGACCCTGGCCTCCTTGGCCCCATAGAAGGAGATGGGCAATCTTTGAGCTGGTGCCCAATCCCCTAACAACTAAAACACCTGTTCTCACTTTGAAGCTCTTCCCTCCTCTGCATTCTTGAAAGAGCCAGAGTTCCTGAGAAAGAGCTTTGAGGAAAAGGTCTTCCTTCATTCCTAAAACTTCCTGTCTCATGATTCTGATTGGGACCTTGGTGTCTCTTTGGAGGCGGAAGGTTGGAAGAACTTCCCGGTGTTTGGAATCTCTTGAAGGATGAGGGAGCTAGCTTTGGTGGCGGGACTTTAACGACAAAGGCTTTGGCAAAGTCCTTCGCCATCCTTATAACTTCAACCATGGAAACTAGCTTGGCATTCTTGACCAGGGTGTCTAAAGGTTCATTCATTCCCCGAATGAACGTGGCCATGAGTTTCTCTTCGTCTAGCGGTGGTGAGTACTTGAGGAGAAGAGCAAATGCATGGTGATATTCTTCAATAGTTTTGCTCTCCTTGTTTAACTCTAAGAATTCATTCATCTTAGTTTCTAAAAATCCAGGGGGACAAAATCTCTTCCTTAGATAAGTTTTGAGATCATTCCAAGATGACTAGGTGTTCCTATCTAGCTGGTTGGTGTCGCAATGGTTTTTCCATGCCACCTTGGCTGTTTCCACAATCTTCAGCCTTGCGAGAGCCATTTTTCTCCTCTCGTCCGGTGATATCAAAATATTATTCCATGGCCTCGACCCACTTCTCCACAACCTCGCCCAAATTCTCCCCTTCACCCTTGAAGGGACCTGGCTAGGTTCTGTGAAGGGCCTTGCAAACATCGGGGTCAAGCTTGTTTATTGATGGTTTGTTACCCCATTTGAGGGTCAGGGTTGAATTGAAGAATCCCAGGTCATTTGATGATGCAGTTAGGATTGCTAAGGAAAAGGAAGGCAAGGTTTTGAAGCAGATGGAGATGGGTATTTATCCGTATGAATGTGTTGTGTCTGCAAGGGATATGCAGGTAAATTTGGTTGAGGTGGGTAAGAGTTCTATGCAAAGTTTGATAAGACAGGAGCCTCAAAGGCCGATACAGGTGCAGAGGGGGATGTTTTATGTGCCTTCTGATTTTTTTCCAAAGCATGTGCAGGTGGATGAAAAGCAGGTGAAGGTGCAAAGTGAAGATGAGGAGTTGCCAGTGGATTCTTCTTTGGATTTGGAGGTCGTGGCTGTTCATGACAGTGATCTGGATGATATGCATGCACATGGAAGCAAAGAGGATGATGCCTTGGGATTGACTGATGATAAGAAGGAAGAGGAGCTGGATACAGGATGCATTGAGGAAGATTTTTTGCCAGGTTATTCTACAAGGGAGGAGGATGGGGTAGAGACTTCTGATGAAGTGAAGATGGCTTGTGATGCGGATGTGGAGAGCATGGAGGAAGATCCTATCATTTTGGATTTTCTTGGACAGCTTGATGGTGGTATGGTACCTGCGATGGATGGTGTGGATGTTGATGCATTATGTGCTGGGGAGTCTTTGGACGATGATACCAGGGGGGTTGGCAACACTCAAAAAGGTATGCATGTAGATTTGGCTGCTGATGAGCATTGTGAGGTGAGTATTGTGCCTGAGGATGATATGTGGGAAGTTGCTAGCCTTGATGAACAGGAGCCAGAGGTAGAGATGGATGCTGATATGGTGGAGAGTGTAGCTAAGGCTTCTTTGCGGGTTGCTGAAATGCTAAAGGCAAAGTCCCTGGATGACAAGGATTCTGAACCAGTTGAGCTGTATGGTTGTGAAGAGATGCCTGAATTGCTAGAGCTGGAAGTGCTGGTGGACACTCCCATTGGAGAGGATGTGGATTTTTGTGTGGAGAAAGGTCAAGATGCTGGAACCTGGCCTTCACTGGTGTTGATGGATGGGATGCTAGATGCTGGAATGCCACAGATTTTGAAGATGGGGAGGTTGGTTGTGGGTAAAGAGCAAAGGCTTGAAGATGATGCTGCGTGGTCAGAGTCGGTGAATGCTATGGACGTGGATGATTTTGTGGCTATGGTGGATGTTTGGTATGCAATGATGCAGCCATTATGCTTTACAGATGCTGGGGAATGGGATGATGAGTTGGAGCTGTTTCCTTTTGATCCTGGTGGATAGCTATCGGACTATGCTGAATGCTGCTGAGCATGAATGCTCTAGCAGATGGGGGGGTGGCAAAGTATGTCAGGCATTTTTCTGAGAGGTTTTTATGGTTCGTGTATATATGGATGCGTGGTGTGTGTGAAGGGTTTTGCTATGAAGGGCGTTGCCAGGTGTTCAGTGTGGAGGGATTTGATTTGAGGTTTGTGCAAGCCTGTCTGGAACGAGGTCTTCTGAGGTGATATCAGCTCCTCAATGGCTCGTATATGTACGCGTCCCTTTAAATGAGTGGGCATGTAGGGCAGCTTGTTCGGCGAGAGGAAAAGACCCTTGAAGTGGTGGTGATGAGCGTGAGACGCAAAGTGGGCATCGTAGGTTGTATTTGAAGTATGTGGAGCATGGGCAAGCAATTGATGATGTGGCCAATGTGCCTTGACATGGTGTGAAAAGAAGCATAATTGTGTAGCCATCTCTTAGGCTTTAGAGAAGAAATAAAATATAATAGTAAACGTGGCCAATTTGTGCAAAGGCCACATGGGAGCTTTAGGTGGCTACCAGCACATCTTCTGGAAGCTGTTGGCGAAGCATGAAGGCGGAGTCGACAACGTGCAGATAAAGTGAAGACCGCCGCGTTGAATTGAGGCCTCGTCATTCTCTGCAGAGAAGACAGCGTGGTGCAGCCATCGTGAAAAGGCAGGGGAGGCTTCTCCAGCAGAGTAGCAGATACACAGGAGAGAAGTGTGGGCTAGCGTGTGGGAGCCGTGGACAAGCTACTGGAGTGGCTGGCGAGGACAAACGGGGGGGCTCTCTGGCGCAACAGCAGGTAAGCAAAGGAGCGCAGCTGCGCGTATATGCAGAGATAGAACCAAGGGTGTGTGGCCATCGTGTAGCCGTGGGGGTGCCTTTTGACGTGTGGTGAACTGCAGCTGAGGCAGGTCGGGCTGACAGCGAAGGAGAATAAGCGTGGAAACAAAGGCGTGGAGGAGTCGCCATGCAAACACATGTGAAAGGCACTCTGGAGTGAAGAGATGCTCAGCTGGTGGAAGCTGCTTGGTGACTGCAGAGGCGGCTGTGACGTTGGCGACTGGTTTTAAATCGCCACCTTGCAGAGGCGTGGTGAGAGAAGAAGAGAAGCGGGTTTGTGGCGTTACAGGTGATCGAGAAGCTGGGCAGCTGCTGCTCTGTAGGTGATGGCGCCAAAGTGTGGTGAACTGAAGCAGCTAGTAGTCGGGCTGATAGCGCAAGGAGAGTATGTTTGAGGTGTTGGCATAACAAGGGAACAGGCTGGCACAGAGCTTTTGAAAGGCCGCCCTTGGGCTGGTTAGCAGAGAGGGTGGCACAGAGATAAAGTGAAAGGGCTGCAGAGCTGAAGCTAGCAGATGCGTGGAGAGTAGAGGCCGCCCTTGAGGTGACAGCGCCTAGATGATTGCTATTGAACACAGGTGGGCAGAGAGAATGGGCTAGGGAGCCACTCAAGCGAAGAGACAGGTGGCTGTGGACAGGTGATCTACGAGGGCTGGTGTGGGCCGCATAGGTCAGTCAGAGTGGACACAGAGCAGGGTGCCGAGTGAAGCAGAGAGAAGGACGGTGTTGCTACTGAGCTGGTGGGGCCGATAGCATTGCAGAGACAAAGGGCAGATAAGCTGCAAGTGGGTTTGGACTGGCTGACAGAGGATCAACACAGAGAAAGTGAGAAAGAGATGATGGTCGAGCTGCTCTGCTGACGACACATGCAGAAGTGATGGGCTGCAGAGAGTTGAAGGTTAGCTGGTGGGGCGCCTTCTGAAGTGAGAGTGGCCGGGTTCATTCTGGTGTGATTGGTACAGTAGGTAGGCAAGTGGATCATGTGGTGATTGGGGATGTGGTGTATCCTCGGCGGTGAGACTGGCCTGAGTGAGTGTTTTGTTTATGGTTGTGTGAGTAAGGCTTCTGTGTTGGGAGAAGCTTGTATGAAATGTTGTAACTGGGAATATATTGCTGGGTGTTTGCTTTGGTCTAGGGTGCCCTTGTTTTATTCTGTCTATCTGGCATGGGTGGGTGGAGAACTGTGAGAAAGTGTTCCAGCCGGTGGCTAGTGGTGCCCCCGTTCGTGTGTGTGTTTCCAAGTTTGCGAGGTGGAAGGGCTATAGAGGCAGGGTCTTTCTTTCTTTTTTTCACCTCACATCCTTCTGGTGCCCCCACTGAGGAGTTGCTCTGGCATTGTTTGATTGAGGATAGCTCTAGCGTTGTTTTTTGCCTAGAAGGGCGTATGTTCCACTCAGGAGAACTCAGGATTGTTACAGGTTGTCATGATGTGGTCTTATGTGGAGTTTCATGGCAAGAAGGGTGAAGATGTATGTGACTTTTTGGAGCAGATGGAGTTGGCATGCATTAGCAATCATGTGATAGATGAAGAGCAGGTTCTGAGGCTGATAAAGATTTTCTTGAAGGGAGATGCCCGAAGCTGGCTTAAGGATTTTGAAGCGCAGGATGCTGGTGTCTTGACCTTAGACAGGTTGAAAGAAGGCCTTTTGGAGCGTTTCCAGCAGGTGGAGGGTCCTAGTGTGCTTTGGCAGGAGTTGAGCATCTTGAAGCAGGTACATGGGCAATCACTGGATGATTTTGTGCAGGTATTTACATGTTTGTGGGGTAAGTGGTGTATGACATTGAAGCAGGAAGTTCCTCCTATGTTTCTGAAGAAGAGTTTGTTTATTGATGGTCTGTTACCCCATTTGAGGGTCACGGTTGAATTGAAGAATCCCAGGTCATTTGATGATGCAGTTAGGATTGCTAGGGAAAAGAAAGGCAAGGTTTTGAAGCAGATGGAGATGGGTATTTATCCGTATGAATGTGTTGTGTCTGCAAGGGACATGCAGGTAAATTTGGTTGAGGTGGGTAAGAGTTCTATGCAAAGTTTGATAAGACAGGAGCCTTAAAGGCCGATATAGGTGTAGAGGGGGATGTTTTATGTGCCTTCTGATTTTTTTCCAAAGCATGTGCAGGTGGATGAAAAGCAGGTGAAGGTGCAAAGTGAAGATGAGGAGTTGCCAGTGGATTCTTCTTTGGATTTGGAGGTCGTGGCTGTTCATGACAATGATCTGGATGATATGCATGCACATGGAAGCAAAGAGGATGATGCCTTGGGATTGACTGATGATAAGAAGGAAGAGGAGCTGGATACAGGATGCATTGAGGAAGATTTTTTGCCAGGTTATTCTACAAGGGAGGAGGATGGGGTAGAGACTTCTGATGAAGTGAAGATGGCTTGTGATGCGGATGTGGAGAGCATGGAGGAAGATCCTATCATTTTGGATTTTCTTGGACAGCTTGATGGTGGTATGGTACCTGTGATGGATGGTGTGGATGTTGATGCATTATGTGCTAGGGAGTCTTTGGACGATGATACCAGGGGGGTTGGCAACACTCAAAAAGGTATGCATGTAGATTTGGCTGCTGATGAGCATTGTGAGGTGAGTATTGTGCCTGAGGATGATATGTGGGAAGTTGCTAGCCTTGATGAACAGGAGCCAGAGGTAGAGATGGATGCTGATATGGTGGAGAGTGTAGCTAAGGCTTCTTTGCGGGTTGCTGAAATGCTAAAGGCAAAGTCCCTGGATGACAAGGATTCTAAACGAGTTGAGCTGTATGGTTGTGAAGAGATGCCTGAATTGCTAGAGCTGGAAGTGCTGGTGGACACTCCCATTGGAGAGGATGTGGATTTTTGTGTGGAGAAAGGTCAAGATGCTGGAACCTGGCCTTCACTGGTGTTGATGGATGGGATGCTAGATGCTGGAATGCCACAGATTTTGAAGATGGGAAGGTTGGTTGTGGGTAAAGAGAAAAGGCTTGAAGATGATGCTGCATGGTCAGAGTCGGTGAATGCTGTGGACGTGGATGATTTTGTGGCTATGGTGGATGTTTGGTATGCAGTGATGTAGCCATTATGCTTTACAGATGCTGGGGAATGGGATGATGAGTTGGAGCTGTTTCCTTTTGATCCTGGTGGATAGCTATCGGACTATGCTGAATGCTGCTGAGCATGAATGCTCTAGCAGATGGGGGGGTGGCAAAGTATGTCAGGCATTTTTCTGAGAGGTTTTTATGGTTCGTGTATATATGGATGCGTGGCATGTGTGAAGGGTTTTGCTATGAAGGGCGTTGCCAGGTGTTCAGTGTGGATGGATTTGATTTGAGGTTTATGCAAGCCTGTCTGGAACGAGGTCTTCTGAGGTGATATCACCTCCTCAATGGCTCGTATATGTACACGTCCCTTTAAATGAGTGGGCATGTAGGGCAGCTTGTTGGGCGAGAGGAAAAGACCCTTGAAGTGGTGGTGATGAGCGTGAGACGCAAAGTGGGCATCGTAGGTTGTATTTGAAGTATGTGGAGCATGGGCAAGCAATTGATGATGTGGCCAATGTGCCTTGACATGGTGTGAAAAGAAGCATAATTGTGTAGCCATCTCTTAGGCTTTAGAGAAGAAATAAAATATAATAGTAAACGTGGCCAATTTGTGCAAAGGCCACATGGGAGCTTTAGGTGGCTGCTAGCACATCTTCTGGAAGCTGTTGGCGAAGCATGAAGGCAGAGTCGGCAGCGTGTGCAAATAAAGTGAAGACTGCCGCGTTGAATTGGGGCCTCATCATTCTCTGCAGAGAAGACAGCGTGGTGCGGCCATTGTGAAAAGGCAGGGGAGGCTTCTCCAGCAGAGCAGCAGCGGACACACAGGAGAGAAGTGTGGGCTAGCGTGTGGGAGCCGTGGACAAGCTGCTGGAGTGGCTGGCAAGGACAAACGGGGGGCTCTCTGGCGCAACAGCAGATAAGCAAAGGAGCATAGCTGCGCGTATATGAAGAGATAGAACCAAGGGTGTGTGGCCATCGTGTAGCCGTGGGGGTGCCTTTTGACGTGTGGTGAACTGCAGCTGAGGTAGGTCGGGCTGACAGCGAAGGAGAATAAGCGTGGAAGCGAAGGCGTGGAGGAGTCGCCATGCAAACACGTGTGAAAGGCACTCTGGAGTGAAGAGATGCTCAGCTGGTGGAAGCTGCTTGGTGACTGCAGCGGCGGCTGTGACGTTGGCGACTGGTTTTAAATCGCCGCCTTGCAGAGGCGTGGTGAGAGAAGAAGAGAAGCGGGTTTGTGGTGTTACAGGTGATCGAGAAGCTGGGCAGCTGCTCTGCTGGTGATGGCGCCAAAGTGTGGTGAACTGAAGCAGCTGGTAGTCGGGCTGATAGCGCAAGGAGAGTACGTTTGAGGTGTTGGCATAACAAGGGAACAGGCTGGCACAGAGCTTTTGAAAGGCCGCCCTTGGGCTGGTTAGCAGAGAGGGTGGCGCAGAGATAAAGTGAAAGGGCTACAGCTGAAGCTAGCAGATGCGTGGAGAGTAGAGGCCGCCCTTGAGGTGACAGCGCCTAGATGACTGCTGTTGAACACAGGTGGGCAGAGAGAATGGGCTAGGGATCCACTCAAGCGAAGAGACAGGTGGCTGTGGACAGGTGATCTATGAGGGCTGGTGTGGGCCGCATAGGTCAGTTAGAGTGGACACAGAGCAGGGTGCCGAGTGAAGCAGAGAGAAGGACGGTGTTGCTGCTGAGCTGGTGGGGCTGATAGCATTGCAGAGACAAAGGGCAGATAAGCTGCAAGTGGGTTTGGACTGGCTGACAGAGGATCAGCACAGAGAAAGTGAGAAAGAGATGATGGTCGAGCTGCTGCTAACGACACATGCAGAAGTGATGGGCTGCAGAGAGTTGAAGGTTAGCTGGTGGGGCGCCTTCTGAAGTGAGAGTGGTCGGGTTCATTCTGGTGTGATTGGTACAGCAGGCAGGCGAGTGGATCATGCAGTGATTGGGGATGTGGTGTATCCTCGGCGGTGACAGGCCTGAGTGAGTGTTTTGTTTATGGTTGTGTGAGTAAGGCTTCTGTGTCGGGAGAAGCTTGTATGAAATGTTGTAACTGGGAATATATTGCTGGGTGTTTGCTTTGGTCTAGGGTGCCCTTGTTTTATGCTGTCTGTCTGGCGTGGGTGGGTGGAGAACTGTGAGAAAGTGTTCCAGCCGGTGGTTGGTGGTGCCCCCGTTCGTGTGTGTGTTTCCAAGTTTGCGAGGTGGAAGGGCTATAGAGGCAGGGTCTTTCTTTCTTTTTTTCACCTCACACCCTACAAGAAGATCTTCCATATACAATTGTAAACTTAGGTCTAATCTCCTTGCCTTGACTTGGGCTACACTCACATCTCCATATTGCTCCCAAAGTTTGAGCTTCTTCACATACCCATTGGTCATAATGTAATATATGTCAAAATTATGGGGAGTATGCACACAACGGAAGCAATAGTTGATGTGGCAAAATAGAGAAATATATATGAGAGAGAGAGAGCAAGAACACAACATGTATAGAAAGCTTCTATATTATCTTCTATTTCAGCCACTCCAAAGTTGGCTTAACCTTCAACTTCATGTGTTGGTTATGTTGTGTTACAAAAAGTGAGGCCTTGTGCCCTTTATATAGGGTCCACCAAGAGCTAGGGTTTGACCAACCCTAGATCCCTTTTCCACCCACATGCCCACTTTATTTGGGGTGTGTTCACACCTACATGACCTCTTCCTCTTCTCCTTAGACCTTGTACATCATATATTTCAACAATATAACAATTTCTCTCCTCGTGTATTTGAGTATGTAAGTGCAGAAGCTCTGATATGTTAGCATGATTTATGTTTGATTAAGGAGACTAATTCTTTATATGGTATCAATGATTAGAGGATTAGTCTAGGCAATCAAGCATAGAAAGGCTTTAAATAATATGTAATCAATCGCTCCACATATAGGGGCAATATAATCAAATGATGGCCTAGCCTCCAGTAGTCTAAGGTACTGTGTTGTTTTGTAAAACCTCCAATGTTGTATCTTACACCTAATCTAGCTCTTGCGGGTGTCTTTTCTAGCTTCTATCCATTGGAGAATTTTTTGGTATCCAACTACCTTGCATAGCACATCAAGATGGAGATGTGCTTATAAAAAACTCTATCTCGAATGGTAAAGGGTACCTCCATTTTACCTAGTGATTGGCCTCCTCTGCATAGATTTGATATTGTGGCTGGCCTTGAAGGTGATCGAGGCACCCAAGACCCAGCTAACCATGATGCTTAGGCAAAGAAGGTTCTCTGTACATGGACTAGATTAATCCTATATCTCATCATATTTAGACACATTAAAAATATACTATGGGATACAATCAAATATAAATTTAAACACATAGATGTATCTTCCCCTATCGTATTGTTTAAAAACAACTCATCAATCTAGAGAAGAATGATGTTCAATCAATAGTTCACTTTTGCCTAAATACTGAAACAAGTGTCGTTTGGTCTTACTTGGGAGCAACAAATGCAACTTCCCAATGTGGGTGTGCTAGTGCCCTCATGTCATTGTCACATTGGAATGCTTCCTTTGCTATGGGGTGAAGATAGAGATTTAATCACCTTGATGAAGGGGAGGAGAAGGGTTCCTACACCATGGATTATGATGACATCGATTAGTCACACAAGAGGTAGATAAAGAGGAGAGGTTCATGCTCATGCAAGAGATATCCTACAATAAAATCTATCTAAGCAAGCATCCCCATCAACATGAAGAAAAATTCAATAGAAGACAAGCAAGAGGGTAGGGAGAAGAGGGAGAGAGCTCACAAGTATTCAATTACAAGGGAATGAACATGTATTGCGTAATGTTAACATTGACTTATATACAATTAGCTAGCTTTCACACTAGGTCTGACAAAACTTAAAAACACTACAAGAGAAGGCCCTATTAGCGGTGCTTTACGTTACGCTGCTTTAAGTGCCATTATTAGCGTGGCTCTCAACGGTGCTGGATAAGTGTCACTATTAACACTATTATTAACGTTGCTCACAGTAGTGCTAGTTAAACGTCGCTATAATCATCGCTCAACGACATTGTAAAAAATGTCGTTAAGCGCCACTAGAAAAAAAAACAGTGTTGAAACTGAGTGAAAATGAAAACTTAAAATAAATTATGATCCAAAAAACTTAACAAACATCCAAATAATATTGAACTAAAACAACAAAATCATCACATAGTTATACAAACCGATCAATGTGTATATACGTTATGATGATATATATTTAATTTGTACCATCATCAAATCCATCTTGTAATAAATCCATGCATGATAATTGGTCTATCTCTAAATCCATCATTTCAATGGCTCCTATATATCAATACAAAGTCCTATTCCACTACTTGAAGAAGATGTAGAGGTATTATCATCATGGTACTCATGGTCGTCATATTGATTGTTAGTTGCATCCTCCACCATCCATTTCTTCTTCAACATCTTGATCTTGAAATATATGTTTAGATCGAGGAGTGACTTGTATTACATGCCACCAAATAGGATCTCTTTAGTCTAGATGAAACACAACCTAAAAGAAAGAACCACAAAATATTTATATGAAAATATATATAATTCCTTCCTTCTATCTATAGATTCATCAAAATTGAAAATCAAGTGTAAACATGTTCACAATGTTGTGGTGGAATGTATGTGTCTCTTGAATCTTTCCATAATTTACTTGAGTCAGTGTTTTGCAAAAAATCCGCTTGGATGCTTCTTGATTGTTGCTTGAGTACCTCTATATACCACTTTGAACCACTTAACATCAAAGATGAACACTTTGAAAGCTCTAAATCCAATCTCCAAGATGTCTTGAATTTTTCCACAATATTCAAGTTTCTCTGCTATATTATTATCTCTTCTACTAGCTCGACTTTCTTGGGCAAAACTTGCCATTACACCACAATCATATGTGATTCTCTTGGATTCCACATGTTGAGTACGAAAATGTCGACCTTCTGACCAAATTGCATTATGCTCTTTATACTGCCACCCAATCAAAAATCTTTAATATAGCATGCATGTAAGCAATTTAGTATTCAACATTATATATCTTAGCAAAAAATCTTTACTTACATGGTAGTCGCATCCCCTTGCATACTCCCATTTTTCTCTTGTAATCTCCTCTCCCATCCTTTCGGCTTGCTCTCTAGGGAATATCTAAGCCATTAAATATTTTGTAATCCTTTGGAATGTTGAAATTTGAGCATAATGATGAGCTAGGGTGGATCATACACTAGAATCAACATGATTAACAAAGTGATTAAGAAATGATTAAGATGTAATTAGTGAATAATTAGCAGATAGATTAATGTAGGCATGGATACTCAAAAACCAGCAAATTCTCATTAGGGCTATGCCTCAATTTATAGTGTTTACATCAAGCATCAAATCCCATTGATTTCTCCATGATTCACTCCCTGAATATCTCCACCTTTTGCCTGATTCTCTCCACCTCTTCTCTTTTCCCTGATTATCTCCCAGAATAACTCCACACTCCTAAATTCCCTCATGCTACCCATTATTCTCTCCCAGTAGATTCCTCTAACCTTTTCACAGGTTCTTTCACAATTACATCTCCTCTTTTACAGCCTCTATCCAAGAGCTTGTTCCCACACACACCCTATTCACTTGTATATTTCAACACCTCCCCTCAAGTGAATACTCCTAGTACACCTAGACCCTATACCAAGTTTGCCACCCTTTACTTGGTAGTCCGCGACCAGTGTCTACTCCTCCCCTCAAGTTATCTCAGCACACCTGGACCCTGTATCAAGTTTCTCTCTTATTTGACAGTCCGCGACCAGTGCCTCAAGTCCCTAAACTCCATAGTCCTTGACACTCTCTCTCTCTATGTGTCCAAGGCTACTATAAGTGCCCGCGACCTTGACTAAAGTGCTCACACATACATCTACCACGTGGCCTACATCATCGGTGGCTCAGAGGTGGTTTTACTTTATTGGGGCAGGTTACATTGGGTTGTGGGGTCTCTCTCTCTCTCTCTCTCTCAGAGATTTTCACATGGCTCCTCACTCTTTGGAGCCTCACATCTTCTCTTCTCTTCAGTCTTCTTCTCGTGGCAGCATCTCTCCACGCGTTCGTCTCTTCTTCCAGTCTTCTCGGGGTAGCTTCTCTTCTTGTGGCAGCTTCTCTTCTCGTGTCCATGTCTTCCTTCAGGTCTTCTTCTCGGTGTGGATCCTCTTCTTGGGAAGAGATATTCTTCTTCTTTCATGGTTGGGGCCATGAGCTCGTCCGTCAGGTCATTTTGCTCCATGTGAGCAACATGTTTCAATGTTTTGCTGACAGTTCCTTTGGGCTTTTTATGTTTATTTTGTATCATTATGCAATGCAAACCCAAATTTATGCGGGAGGTCTTACCTCTTGCCTTAATCTGGACAAGGGCAGTGTCTGTTCCCATTTTTACACTGATAAAATGTGCCCAATACATAATGCGTATAGCATTCATTCTCATGCACATTCCGAATGCAACTCTGGCTGTGAATAATCTTGTATTTGAATGAGATTTACAGGCATTAACCAAGGGTTGAATGCAAAATGATGATTTTCACAAATTTTATCAGCACAATTTTCCAGAAATTGCACTAAATTAAGGGTAACCAATTTGTACGGGATGGTTGGAGTATCAAACCAACTCCGATTTCCAATCTGAAGTTATAGGGATCTGTATCAGATACCTAATGGTTAATTTGAACCCTCAATTGCACCAAAGTACAGTGATTAGCACTGATTAATCACTGATTAGCAAATTAATGCTCTGTTTTGTGTGCAGAAAATAGAGTATGCGGGGAGCTTAGATCTGGTGCCTTCCACTTCAAATGAGCTCAAATGCTTTCAAAGGCAACAATAGCAATGAGTCTAGTAGAGGATTAAGCCAAGAAACACAAGATTTGACCAAATAATGAAAGCTTAATCTCTGTTTTACCAAAGTCACCTGCAGATTTGATGAGGAGCTTGGATCTCACTGTAGACTTGATGAAACTGAATTCTGTCTTCACCAGCTTGTAGAGCATGCTTGAAAACCCCCGAGGCTAAGAGGAATTAGAGCAATTTGATTTGATGAAGTGGGAATTAGTGATTTGCTGCAGAAAAACGTAGCCTGCTAAAACAGCGATTTCTCCCAACTCCGTCGACGGTTTGCACTTCTTTTTTGATGAGCTTGAAGAGCACTGAGATGGCTATCATGTCCTAGAAGGGTTTGGCCTAACTTTATGTGTGCAAGGAGAGGGAGCTCCTCCACTGGCTGGGGGTGAAGGGGAAGATGAAGAACTCACTAAAAAATTGATTTTTTGCTAAATATCTTACTAATCCTCATTAATTGACTAATGGGCTCATAAATCTGGTTGATTCTAGGCATGGCTCTGATACCATGTTGAAATTTGAGCATAATGATGAGCTAGGGTAGATCATACACTAGAATCAACATGATTAACAAAGTGATTAAGAAATGATTAAGACGTAATTAGTGAATAATTAGCAGATAGATTAATGTAGGCATGGATACTCAAAAACCAGCAAATTCTCATTAGGGCTATGCCTCAATTTATAGTGTTTACATCAAGCATCAAATCCCATTGATTTCTCCATGATTCACTCCCTGAATATCTCCACCTTTTGCCTGATTCTCTCCACCTCTTCTCTTTTCCCTGATTATCTCCCAGAATAACTCCACACTCCTAAATTCCCTCATGCTACCCATTATTCTCTCCCAGTAGATTCCTCTAACCTTTTCACAGGTTCTTTCACAATTACATCTCCTCTTTTACAGCCTCTATCCAAGAGCTTGTTCCCACACACACCCTATTCACTTGTATATTTCAACATGGAAGAGCCTTTAGGTTGGGTGGGTATGCCATGTGCCTTTGTTTTGATCTCTTAAATGCTCTTCTCTCCTCTATCCTTATCTTTCTTGCATCTTCATATTTCTCAATCCACTTTTCCATCTTATAAGTATTAAGAAGACAAAATATAATGACCTTTTTATGCATGGACTCGTCCATCTTTCAAATGCATCTTTTTTCATGTGGCACATGTGACACCATTTGTTCATCCTCATTGTTATGCATGAATCTAAGCATAGATGGATCAATTTGTTTCAAATATTCAAAGATGTATACGAGGGATTCTTGCACCAGTCATCCCTTCGCCATGCTTCCTTTTGGCCTTGCCCTTTGCCTCACAAATCCCTTCAAGGTTTCATGAAGCATTCAAGAAAGAACATCCACCAACTATGAACAACGCCACATAGAGCTATCTCATCCACCAAATGTACTAGAAGGTGCAATTGAGTTGTGAGCATGCTTCTTGGAAAGCTTCCTTCAATCATACACACCGTCAACTCGAGCCTTCTCAATGGAATCTAGATGAATCTCATTTGACACTATCCACCTATTCAACAAAGGAACAAATTATAAATTAATGAATAATAGATAATTTCAAAGCTATATGTTATACCAAATGCACAAATCTATAGTTTTGATTGGAACTCACCTCGCCAATTTATAGATGGCATTCCGAGCTTTCTCTTCTCCACACCCACCAATTAATATTGGAAGTATGAAATAATGTAATCAATATTTGAAAACAATAAAAGATCAATATAGAGTCCACACAACATAAACCGAGGAGTGCCCAAAAATAGATATAGTTATGTATGTACTTGATCATCTTGGGCCAATCATGTGATTTGATACCATACAATTGATGCTCGGCCTTCTTTTTTATTATTGTAAATGCACCCTTTAATGAGTGCATTACACCAATTGGTGTAAGAAAAGATGAAATTTGATTCTTGACATTCTTTTTGTCTTGCTTTGTCAACCTCCATGGCACCTTTGGTAAAATCACCTTGTCATTAACTACCCTTGGGCGTGCATTTTCTATGTGTCTGATATCCTTTAGGTCATCCCTTATTGCATGGGTGTCCTTTTTACAAATTAGATGGTCCCAGATCTTTCATGCCACATCTTTAAAAATTTGCATTGGATCCAAAAGATGATTTATTCTTAACTCTGTCCAATATGGTAGACAATAGAAGATTGACTACCTTTTCATGCCCGCGGGTGCTGTGATGGGAGTCATCCTCCATCTCTCTTCCCACTCTCCATCTCTCCACCTTCCCTCCAATGGCATTGTAGGAGATGAATGCCACATAGCCTCCCACTCTGCACCTCTCATCACAATCAGAGAAACCTCTGATAGAGCATAATTTAGGTGGTTTGGAGGAAGAAATCGATGATGTTCATCATACACCACTTTCTTTAGTGCATGTGCTTGTTTAGAAAGAAGTGATGGACCACAAATTGAACATGCATTATATCCTATAATTGTGAGACCTATGAAATTGGCATGTAAGAATTGAAAGTTAATAGACATTACAATACATTAGAGTTATAAATGAAACTTTTATGCATGCTTAGATAAGAATCAATTTATGAGTAGGACATACCTGAGCACTCTGTATAGCTCAAAAATCATGCATAGTCCACATCAAGATACCTTTGATCATTGCATTGCGGCAAGAAATTGGATGAGAAACATCATCCACCCTTATGCCTCTCCATAACTGCTCGAGCTCATCAATCAAGGGCTCAAGGTATGCATCCATATTCTTTACCTTGTTCTTCGCGAGCACAAGATGCGCAAGCATCACCACATGACCCTTCTTGTGGACATCCATGGAGGAATATTGTAATTTATAACAACAATGGGCCATGTGGACCATGATGTAGACCTGAATCCAAATGGATTCACCTCATCCATACCCAATCCAAGCCATAAATTATAGGGCTCATCTTTGAACTCTAGCCATCTATCCTCGATGTGAGCCCAAGCCAATGAGTTGGTGGGGATCATCATCATGCCATTGGTTGAATGATGATTTACATGCCATGTCATTAACTCAATGATGGACTAACACCGGAACATATGTTGAATGCAAGGTATACTAGGAAAGTGCCTCAATACCTTTTGCGAATTTTTTGCACCCTGTAAATACTTCCTGTAACAATCCTCTCCACAAATTGGACATTGCATGACATTGGCAAAGGCACCCCTAAATAGTACACAATCATTACGACATGCATGAATTTGAGTGTAATCCATACCAAGCATGGAAAGTATTCTTCGAGCACCACTCCTTGCAGGCATCAAATTGTTTGTTGGGAGAATCTTCTTTAATAACCGGAGCAGGCTATTCACACTATTATCACTCCATCCATATGTTGTTTGTAAGTTGAGGATTTCCAAGCATGCTCGCAAAGTTGAGTACTTTTCATCCTCGTACAATGGTGTGTTATCCTCTTTGTGTAACACATCCTCTCTTTCATGTGTTTCAAAGTTAGATGTCTTCCTCACCCTTGCTTTGAAAAAAGTGAGTGATCATCTCCTCCATGACATCCTCTTCCTCTAAGTGGAGGAAATCCTGGGTCTTCCAAATTTATTGAACATGCTCCACTTTCCAAGTGCTCCTTACGATGCTTATAATCCTTCTTCAAGTTTCTCGACAGAATAATGAGGCATATTGTGTAGTACTTATGCACAAATGTCCATGCCCTCCTCAATCCTAATGAGCCATATTTAAAAATGACACTCAACATTGAAAAGATGCAGGGGGAAGAGAGCTTGAGCTCTTGCAAGCACACACACACACTCACAAAACCCTAATAGAGAACACACAAGGTGAGAGGCTGAAAATCTTCTTCTTCTCTACTCAACACTCAACACACCATATACAAGATAAGAGTACACAATAATATGGAAGGTACTCAACCAATACATACACGGGTTCTCTATAGTGTGAACCCGACTAAATGAGCTGGTGCTATAACTATGCCAGTCTCTAGAATGGCTGTCACACAGCCTGTCATCCCACTGGCCGCATATCTCCCATGATCTCACCAACCATGCTAGTGGTGTAAGTGTGGGGCCTATCCCCCAGGCGGGTCATCAGTGGCCACCGCCTCACTAGACGAGCTCGATATCTCAACACTCCCCCTCAAGCTCAACTCCATCTCAACACTCCCCCTCGAGCTCAACTCCCATCTCATGTACACCAAGCGAAGCCCTGAATCTGCTGAGCTTCTCTGTACCCAATGCTTTGGTGAAGATGTCAGCTACCTGATCCTCTGTGCTGACATAAACAAGGTCAAGGTCTCCTGCCAAGACCTTCTCTCTGACGAAGTTCGTACGAGCATGAAAGACTAGGTTCCTGGCCAACTGTATACTGCTGATGTTGTCACAGAAAATGACAACTTGTCTATCCACTGATAGACCCAAATCTGCAAGTAGCTTCCTCAACCAAGCTACCTCACATGCTGCCATAGCAGCTCCTCTGTACTCGGCCTCTGTACTCGATAGAGCAACCGTAGGCTGCTTCTTGCTGCTCCAAGTCACAGCAGCACTCCCCAAAGAAAACATGAATCCACTGGTAGATCTTCTATCTGAGATACTACCAGCCCAATCAGCATATGTGTACCCATGTACACATATCTCTGTCCCAGTCTCATAGAATAGTCCACAATGCAAAGTAGACTTCACATACCTCAGTATGCGTCTCACTGCATCCAAATGCGGTTTCCGTGGAACCTGCATAAACTGACTCACCAACCCAACAGCATAGCTCAAATCTGGTCTGGTGATCGTCATGTAGATCAAACTTCCTACTATGCTCCTGTACATAGTAGGATCCTCCAAGATCTCTCCTGAATCTGCACTCAACTTGCCATTCTGATCCAATGGCACAGAAACAGGCTTACAGCCTGTCATACCATACTTGGACAACATGTCCAAGCCATACTGTCTCTGCAATAATCCAATACCATGTGGTGACCTAATCACCTCAATGCCCAAGAAATATCTGAGCTCCCCCATATCCTTCATCTCGAACTTCTGTCTAAGCAAGATCTTTACATCAAAGATCTCTGCATCATGGTCCCCCGTAATGATCAAGTCATCTACATAGATGACAACAAGCACAACCCCTCTATCACCATGTCTCACATACAATGAGAAATCTGCATTGGCTACATGAAAGCCAATAGTGACAAGATATTCAAAAATCTTGTCAGACCATGCTCTTGGTGCTTGCTTTAAGCCATACAAGGCTTTCTTCAACCTGCAAACATGCTCGGGGTGACCCACATCCTCATAACCAGGTGGTTGCAACATATACACCTCTTCTTGCAAATCCCCATGCAAGAATGCATTCTTTACATCCATCTGATGTAAAGACCATTGCTTTGATGCAGCCACTGCTATCACAACTCTCACCTTTGCCATCTTGGCAACTGGGCTGAAAGTTTCCTCATAATCAATCCCATATGTCTGCGCATATCCTTTGGCTACCAATCTAGCCTTGTACCTGTTTATGTTCCCATCACTGTTATGTTTAACTTTGTACACCCACTTGCATCCAATGGCTTTCTTGCCTTCAGGCAATTGCACTAAATCCCAAGTTTCATTTCCATATAGTGCATCCATCTCCTCATCCATAGCTTTCTCCCAACACACATTTCCAACAGCCTCATCAATGCATGTGGGCTCAACAACCTGCACAACCTTTGCCATATATGCATAGTGATGTGCCACATAACCATCATATGTAAACCTCTGCACAGGGTTTTTCACTCTCCCTGATCTTCGCAGCTTTTCATTCATGGCTTCCATAGCCTTCTTTACACCAGGTGTTCTCATAGCTAGGATCCCAAGCTCCTCATCAAGGCTCATATCTGAGCCACTAGACTCTCCATCAACATGAGAATGCCCTGCAGAAATGTCAGGCATACCAAGGGGCTCAACCACTTTCTCTTTTCCTTTACGTGATGTAGTAATCACATTTGCAGGACTGGTATTATGACGCAGCCTGCCACCCCATGGTCTATCAATAGACCCACTAGATGAGGACTCTCCTGGTCCACTCAAAGACTGTGATTGCTGACCTGCATTCTGTGCAACCACACTTCCACTCACATCAGTCCCAACAGCTTCTTTTTCAGCAACATACCAGCTGCTCATCTCATCAAACACAACATCCCTGCTTACCCTCAGCTCACGTGTAGCAGGGTTATAACACCTGTATCCCTTTTGCTCAAGGGAATATCCAATAAACACACATTTTTCATCTTTCGGGTCCAGCTTAGTTCTCAGCTCATCTGGCACATGCACATATGCAATGCATCCAAAGACTTTCAGATGAGACAAATCTGGTTTTCTGCCAGTAAACCTCTCCTCTGGAGTTACATCATGTAGGGCTGCTGTAGAAACAGCCTCAGCCCAATAGCAATGCGGCATATTCTTCTCTTCCATCAATGCTCGCGCAATCTCTGCAATGTGCCTGTTTTTTCACTCAGCAACTCCATTTTGCTGCGGAGTGTATCTGCATGTAAACTGTCTCCGAATACCATTCTTCTTCAAAAATTCAGAGAACTCATTGGAGAAGTACTCTCCCCCTCCATCTGACCTTAGGCACTTTACATATTTCCCTGTTTGCTTTTCCACCAAAACTCTGAAATTCTGAGAGTGAGTGAGCACCTCACTCTTCTCCTTCATGAAATATACCCACACTTTCCTTGTGTGGTCATCAATGAAAGTCACATAGTACCTGCAGCCTCCCATAGATATGGTCTTCATAGGACCCCATACATCTGAATGCACAACATCTAGTGCATTTCTGCTCACAAATCTGTTACGTGGAAACACATGCTTTGTTTGCTTCCCAAATTGGCATGCTTCACAGATTTTATGCATACCTTCCACTTTAAATTTTGGCAGCCCTGTCACAATTTCTTTTGTCTGCATAGACTTCAATCTCTGCACATTTACATGTCCAATTCTTTTATGCCATATGTCTGTGTCTGCAACAACTCCTGAACCATTTGCAAACATTGCAGCACTCATTTCAGGCATGTCTACATTCAATGTAAACATTTTGCCCACTCTGTTGCCTTTTGCAACCAACCTGCACACACTTGTCTTTAAAGTCTTCAACATAACACCCATCAGGGTTAAACCGAACTTGCAAACCCTGCTCAATCATCTGGCCAACTAAAACCAGATTCTTTGTTATGTTTGGTACATGAAGTACATCTGCAAGGTACTTTACTTTGCCATCCTGCATAGACAATGGCACATCTCCAACGTGGGCAATTGGATGAGCAGTGTCATCCCCTGTTTCCACAAAACCTGGTCTTTCCGGGTTTTTCATCTCCTTGAACCACTCCCCATGAATCGTCATGTGGTTTGAAGCGCCTGAATCCACATACCATACATTATCTTTTTGTGTTGCATCAACATTTTCAGACCTGGCATTCATGACATGCTGCATAACAAACAACCTTTCATTATCCTCATTATTTCTGCTTGAGGATGCATAGTTGTTTTACTGCACTTTCCCATTTTGCATGTCAGCCTGCTTCTTATAACATTCTGCCTGCACATGTCTAGGCTTACCACAATAATAGCATTCACGTGCATCATTGTATTGCCTTTGCCAATTTCCACGGCCTCTTTGACTCCCCCTACCTTTGAATTTGCCTCTTCCACCTGCGTGTTGTTGTTGTTGTTGTTGATTCTGGGACTGTTGTTGCTGCTGCTGCTGCTCTGCTGGCCATAATTCTGATTACCTATTCGGCCACCTCCTTGACCGCGTCCACGGCCTCCTCTACCTCGTCCTCTTCCTGAACTCGTGTAGAAGGCCTGTTGCTCTGAACTGTTTTTGCTTTGTGAAGACTGTTGGTCTTCACCCAAGCTCTTCTCTTCGATAATCAGCATAGACACCAAATCTGTAAAGTTGGGAATGTTTTCCCGAGTCTGAATGGACGTCTTGAACGCCTTGTATTGTGGCCCGAGACCACGTAGACAAACTTCCACCTTGTCATCATCATCTACTGACACACCAATAGATGCAAGGGATTCCACAATACCCTTTATCTTCAGCGCATAGTCATTCACAGACATGCTCTTTTTCTCCACAGTATGAAGTTCATTCTTCAACTGTATCTTACGTGCCTTGGTATTTGTTTCATAGAGCTTTACCAAGGTGTCCCATGCCACCTTGGGGGACTTGGCATCCTGAATGTGCCCAATCATGGTATCCTGTATACTAATGGAAAGCCAATACATAACCTTCCTGGCTCCTTGGTTCCAGTCTTTAAACTCTTTCACATCTGCACAGCAGCAGTCGGATTTATATTCGGTATCTCCGGTGCCTCTTCATGCTCACCTTCTATGTAGTCCCAATAGCTTTTTTCCATCAGGAAATTCGTCAACCTGAACCTCCAAGCATGGAAGTTATTCTTATCCAGCTTCTCAGCCACAATCTGTGCTATGCCATCATTAGACATCTTGCCAAACACACAATTTTACCAGAAACTGCACTCTGGTTTTTCTGCACAAACTGCTGTATTTTCTGCACAGCGGTACTGTAGTACTCTCAAATGTCACAACCAGTGACTTCAATGTGCATACATACACCCAATGGCAACTGTAGACCTCTTTGCAGCACCCACAGGGTCTGCACAGTCAATCTGTCTTCCTGCAGTTCTTAAAACAGAGTTCTGCAGAGAATCGATGACTTACCTGCAGTGCTCGATGACTTACCTGCAGTGCTCGAAATCGCCTGCTTTTTCTGAAAAACGGAGGTCCAGACGCGCCCAAAACACGTTTTCGGCCCAAAATTACAGTCCGATAGGACTATATAGTTGCCCTATAGCTTTACTCCCACGAAGAAAGCTCCTCAATTAGAGACCATTTGCCGGTGCCTCCCGTAGAGCTCCCGACAAGGGTGTAGTCACAAACACAATAGGGAAGAGTAGTTGAAGCTCTTACCCTCGTACCGCTTCCTCTGGTTCTCTTGCTTGCAGCTCAGCCCTTAGCACGAACCAGGCTCTGATACCATGAAAAGATGCAGGGGGGAAGAGAGCTTGAGCTCTTGCAAGCACACACACACACTCACAAAACCCTAATAGAGAACACACAAGGTGAGAGGCTGAAAATCTTCTTCTTCTCTACTCAACACTCAACACACCATATACAAGATAAGAGTACACAATAATATGGAAGGTACTCAACCAATACATACACGGGTTCTCTATAGTGTGAACCCGACTAAATGAGCTGGTGCTATAACTATGCCAGTCTCTAGAATGGCTGTCACACAGCCTGTCATCCCACTGGCCGCATATCTCCCATGATCTCACCAACCATGCCAGTGGTGTAAGTGTGGGGCCTATCCCCCAGGCGGGTCATCAGTGGCCACCGCCTCACTAGACGAGCTCGATATCTCAACAAACATTACATATGGCAAACCACGAGTTTGCATTTCAAGACATAAGTTTATATACTAACCAAGGAATTGGCTTGCAACATCAAGTTGGCTGGCATTGGTTCAAACAATCCCCATTTTCTAATATGCTCCAATGTCACTCGACGTTCACATACACAAACATTCTTGCATCTTGCACATGAACAAGGGATTCTTCTTCGCAACCACTTTGGACCTCTAATTAATGGTGACTCATCACTATCCGAACTAGAAGAAGATATACCGAGCACAAAAAGAGTGAAATTAAGAATCTGAATATGAAAACATGCACTAAATTTAGTAATGTCAATGGTATATGCATAGGCTTTCTCTCTGGAATTTACCTAGCGTTGCTATAAATATCGCTATAAGCATTGCTATAAGTAATTCTTTAAGTGTCATTAAAGCATCGCTAAGGATCATTTTTAGCGACACTAAGAAAAATTACTTTTCGAGCGTGCGGTGCCACCGACGTCTATATTTCTCTCCCTCAAAAAATTCCCTCCACTACTTTCCTTGAGTTCTTGCACCAACTCCTCCAGGCTCCCTTCCATCAAGCTGGCTCCCCTCACATGCATTTGTACTCTTTATATTCCCCTTCTTCTTCCCCTTCCCCTTCCTCTTCATCATGAGACTCTTTCTCTTCATCACCAAATGTTTATGGTGTAAGCTCTTGAAGGTATTTTTCTCTTATGTTTTATTCTAATGCATTTTTTTATGGTTCTTCTTCTTCTTCCCCTCCCCCTCCCCCTTCCCTTCCCCTTCCCCTCCCCCTCCCCCTCCCCCTCCCCCTTCCCCTTTCCCTTCCCATTGCTATTCATCTTTCTTTTCCTATCCATCACTATACAAGTCGTGTGTGACCTAATGATTAGGATTTGCTTATATTATGCTTAACCTAATCATTAATAAGAAACATAAAGAGATTAAGATGAATGCATAGAGTACTAACCTTCTTCTTTTTCTTCTTCTCGTTCTCCTTTTTATGTCTATGCTTAATGTGTATTGGTATTTCGTATGTTGAAGTTGTTCTTATGCATAAATAGATGTGTAAAGAATCTTTATATCAAAAATAAGAATTCTCTTACATTCTATAAATGGATGTGATGAGAATAGAAGTAATGAGAATGAGGGGTAGATAGATGTGATGATATGTGATATGAATCAGATAGATGAGAATGAATAAAGAACAGATGTGATGAGAATAGAAGTGATGAGAATGAGGGGTAGATAGATGTGATGATATGTGATATGAATTAGATAGATGGAATGAATAAAGAATGGATGTGATGGGAATAGAAGTGATGAGAATGAGAGGTAAATAGGTGTGATGAGATGGGATGCAAATCAGATAGATGGGAATGAATAGAGAATGGATGTGATGAGAATAGATGTGATGAGGATGAGAGGTAAATAGATGTGATGAGATGTGTGTGAATCAGATAAATGATGAATGATATAGGATGTTGATGAATGTGTTAGCATGTGAATCAGGATGTGAATGAATAATACAGGATATGAATGAATGTGATAGCATGTGAATCTGGATGTGAATGAATGATAAGGGATGTGAATAGATGTGATGTGATGTGAATCGGGATGTGAATGAACAATAAGGGATGTAAATTGTGAATCAAGATGTGAATGAATGAGATGTGATGTGAAATGAATGAGATGTGAATCGGGATGTGAATGAATGAGATGTGATGTGAAATGAATGTGATAAGATGCGATGTAAACTGGATAGATGTTAATGTATGTGAAGTGATGAGAAATATGGGTAGATGCAAGTGGATGAGATTTAATGAGGGTAAATGAGGAAATATGGGTAGATGCAAGTGGATGATGAGGATAAATGAGGAAATAAGTGATGAGATAGAAAAAGATGTGATTGGAAGAGAATGGGAATACTTATGAAATGAACGTGGATTGATGTAGATGGATGTATGGATGATGTGGATCGATGTGTGGATAATGTGGATTGATGTAGATGGATGTATGGATGATGTGGATCGATGTGTGGATAATGTGGATTGATGTAGATGGATGTATGGATGATGTGGATCGATGTGTGGATAATGTGGATTGATGTAGATGGATGATGTGGATGATGTGGATTGATGTGTGGATAATGTGGCTTGATGTAGATGGATGTATGCATGATGTGGATTGATGTGTGGATAATGTGGATTGATGTAGATGGATGATGTGGATGATGTGGATTGATGTGTGGATAATGTGGCTTGATGTAGATGGATGTATGGATGATGTGAATTGATGAGTGGATAATGTGGATTGATGTAGATGGATAATGTGGATTGATGAGTGGATAATGTGGATTGATGTAGATGGTGGATGTATGGATGATGTGGATTGATGTGTGAATAATGTGGATTGATGTAGATGGATGTATGGATAATGTGGATTGATGCGTGGATAATGTGGATTGATGTAGATGGGGATGTATGGATGATGTGGATGATGTGGATAGATGTATGGATGATGTGGACTGATGCGTGGATGATACGATTGGATGTGATGTGATAGGGATCGATGAAGAAAATAAAATTGTGGGAAGATGAGAAAAGATGGGGACTAATGTGAAAGGATGTGGAGTAATGAGAAAAGATGGAAATATTGTTGGAACTGAATTTGTATGTGAAATCTATTTTTATATGACTGTTTTATGTCAAGAATGCTAGGAATGCATTTTGACCATCTTGTGATTGAGGTCGTGGAGACCTATCTTTTAAAGTTGCAAACTGCTAAAACGGAGAGTCAACAAAGGACGTCTCGCGTAGCAAGGTCGGTCGAGGTCTTGACCAGCCTCGGTTTGATTTAAATGGTGAGCTTCCGGTACAGTGGATGAGGGACCAAGGAAGCGGCCTATGAGTGAAGCGCTAGGTGACCTGCGAGAAGGATCCTAGAGGGTACTGACCATATGGCGCTCGGGCTCTGGGTTGTCGAAGATACCCACAAGTACGTCGGGGAAGTTATTAGAATAAGGAGTAAGAGTTGTTTTCTGAATTCGGGCATGGATCTGGTTGATTGACCTTACTGGACCTCAATGGATGAGTCCATGGCTCTTTTATATGGATCCGTTGGTTGATCTTACTGATCTGCAATGGATATTCCATTTTTGATATGTGAATATATTGCCGGTTACTATGAGCTAGGAACTATCGAAAAGGCCCCTGAGTGGACAGGTGGTGAGCGTTCTGGTTGCCAATGATGCCATAGATACACCGATGAAGGAATGAATTGGAAATTAGGATTCAACTGGATAATTAGAGGATTATGATTAGTAATACTATGGTTTCATTAAATGATTGTTTTAAAGATTGTTGAATCTGTGAAAAATGCAAGTTCATATTGGGTGTGTAAGTGGTGTGACTAGTTTTATGTTTGCATGAATATTCGACTAGGGAGCCTGGGAAATCCAAACTTTTGTTTTTACGATAGATAAAATAAATCCCGGATAGTAACTGTTCTATGGATAGGAATCAACGGCTGTGCCTCTTGAATGGGGAAAAAAGCATTGATCCCAATGATCCAAGTGCAAGTTTCTCCCTTGATCTGACCAAGTATCTTATAGATGTAATTGGATCAGCTTGATCAGAAATGATCTTGACTACGTTAGAGTAAAAAGTTATCCTGGTGGAATCGCCCGTGCTTTCTAGTAAAGGAAGTTTTTCCGGGTTCGGTTTTGGAACAACCGACGGATTAGTCTCTTATCCGAATATCCGTGGGGGTGAGGTCCCGAATGTGGGACCCCTGTCCCACGCGAGAAGCGCTACTTCCGCTGCTAGTATCCCGAATCTGTTGCTCGGTGGGAACAGGGATCTTACACCTCTTTAGGAACTCACAAAAATATTAAAAATGTCATCTAATGTTTCTTCTCTCTATCTGTCACAACTCTCTCTCTTCCTGTCCTCTCTCTCTCTCTCTCTCTCTCTCATGATACACTTCACAATTCTCTCTCTCTCTCTCTCTCTCTCTCTCTCTCTCTCTCTCTCTCTCATGATACACTTCACAACTCTCTCTCTCTCATGATACACTTCACAACTCTCTCTCTATCACGATAGATGTGTAGATGAGGAGTGCTTTAGGAATACAAAACATTATTTTCCTCTCTTTAGGAACTCACAAAACTATTAAAAATGTCATCTAATGTTTCCTCTCTCTCTATCTGTCACACCTCTCTCTCTTCCTCCCCCCCTCTCTCTCTCTCTCTCTCTCATAATACCCTTCACAACTCTCTCTTTCTCTCTCTGTCGTCACGATAGGTGTGTAGATGAGGAGTGCAACATGTATACACTTGATAAGTAATAATGCACTTGTTGCGGTTGTCTCACGTTCGATAATGTATTGCATGATGTTGAGTTCAGTAATATTGTTTGATATTCCGTTTTTGTTTGATCATTGATAAGTAATGATACACTTGTTGCTGTTCTCTCACGTTTGATGATGTATTGGATGATGTTGATTTCAGTAAAATTATTTGATATTCCATTTTTGTTTGAACATTGATAAGTAATGATACACTTATTGCTGTTCTCTCACGTTTGCTTGATGTTGATTTCAGTAATGTTTAATATTGTGTTTTTTTTGTGTTTAGTGATATTTGCTAGATTTACGAAGACGACCAACATGCTTTCCCCTGAAGAGCGTAAAATCGTTCTACGAGCAATTCGCATTGAAGCAGTCATCACAGTGTCACAATGTGCTGATGACGTCGTCAAAAAGATTTACGAAGACGACCAACATGCTTTTCCCTGAAGAGCGTAAAATCGTTCTACGAGCAATTCGCATTGAAGCAGTCATCACAGTGTCACAATGTGCTGATGACGTCGTCAAAAAGATCAATGAGTCTGAGATACTCATGCGAGATCTAATAGACCAGATATGGGAAAATGCACAGCGTCGGCTTCGAAGAGGAGGCAATGCTGAGTTGCTTGATAGACAAAAGATAGCAGATTTCAACCATCAACATATAACACGAACCATTTTGGGGAGCATGCGTGTAGCATGCAATGATCTTAGAGATGCTGCCCCGCCTGATTCTAATATGTAACGTCTATAGTTATGGGATGTTGTATGGAGCAAGCAAAGAGCCAAGAGCAAGCGCATGAAGGCGCTGGATGCAGAGTCACTCCCCAAAAGAGTGCGCATTGCCCAGGATGTCGTTGCAACGTCCAGCTAGGCAGATGCAAGTGGGACAAGTGTCATTAATCGTACCATCTACATTTCTATGTGCACACACCTCATTGGCATCCCGCACGAGGCTTTGTTCGAAGGGTGAACAATAGGCTCTAGTGTTTTTGGTACAGTAAAAGAGTATACAGTTAAAGGTATATCATTTTTGCCAGAGCACATTACTTTTTGCAGAAAGCACTACAAAGGAGAAGGCAGCGCCAAGTTCGAGAGCTTCCAGGCAAAGCAGGGCATTCAGGTTCTACACCCATCAATTGTCAAGTGTATTGCCTTCACAAAAGAATCTCCTTGGATCACTATTTTCCCATACTATAATGGCAGCTCGCTTGGTGATACTCTTCTGAAGGTCCCCTTCAGATTCAGTGAGTTCACCAAAGCAATTTTCCGTTTGGATCGAGGATGGAGACAACCCTCGCCCGATAATATTCCTTTAAGTCATCTAGAACTTTCTAAAATAAAACAAATAGTAATAACCATGCGACATATTATGCATGCCCTGGTGAAAGGCCTAGCGGCAGCACATCTGGCAAGAATTGTACATATCGACCTACATCCATTCAATGTAGTGTTGGATTTTACAAAAGAGTTGAAGCCACGCGTAGGTATTATCGACTGGGGGTTACTGCTGAGAGCGCCCAAAAAACGGGTGTCTCTCAATTTTGTATTTGAAGTAGACAAGAACCCTGAGAAGGTGGCATAGGCGGTCTCCTACGCAGACAAAGAGTGAAATAAACGGCCGTGGATAGCCCCAGAGATTTATGATCCGTTTTTGGCAGATGCATACATTCATGCATCTGATGTTTTTGCCTTAGGATATTTATTACAAACTTTATATGACTTTTGGCAGAAAGTACAAGAGTTGTGGATGGACAATAGTTCCTATGACAAAGTTACCATGGATACTATTATTTATAGAGTCAAAAATTGGATGTGCCTGCCTAATCGCGATGAGCGAAAATCAATTTTGCAAGTAGTGAAATTTTTTAGATCACTAAATACTGACCCAACGAGGGCACAACGTCCTCTTGTAGAGCTATCGGTGTCATTCACCCCAATTTTCTAATGATACAGTATCAGGAGATTAAGTTTCAGGAATGGCACTTTGTTTCTCTCTTCAAAATTTGATGTGTCCATTGTTTGAAATATTATCTCATTGAGTCTTTGCAATATCTCTCTCCTCTTGTGGTGTTTAAGTTTATGTTTTCTCTTCAAAATTTGATGTGCGCGCATTGTTTGAAGTATTTTTGGAGTCAAGTGGATATTTCTCATTGAGTCTTTGCAATACATATGGTGAATGACTTTAAGTTTTTGAGGGTAATGGTCAATTTATCTTATGTTGATCTTTATAGTTCATTAAAATCCTAAAGTCATTTACGTTCATGTAGATATGGCAGAGGCGCAAGCAAACGAGCATCAAGAGTTAGCCAAGAAGTCTCGCAAGATCTTTTCATTGCATTACATGTAAACAAGTTTATCTGCTCGATCTGCAAGAAGTCGATTGCGAATAGTACTATGAATATATTTGTACATGCTCCAGTTTCTTTCTGAGCCTGAGTTTGAAGAGCACTGACTTAGAACCTTCATCGCAAGGTTGCGCAATAAAGCATAATGCTCACCACCATTCATCATCCACCACTTCCATGCAGGTTGCTCTTTAGCCATTTGTTGAACAAGGGAGTTGGAAAATAAACCCTCTTTCAATCGAAATGAGGTCATCTCCTTTATGCACTTTACACGATCATCAACATTATTATAGAAAGTGTTTACCACTTTATAAAAATCTTACACCACCTCAACGTTGGACATCAAATCCATATTCCAATATTTAGGATCTAACATGTAAGCAGCACTGTGTAGTGGTGAATGCGCTCCAATCCATCTAGCATGAAAGTACTTCAATAGGACTTTTCTTTGTCTACTGGAGAATGGTACACGCCATTGCTTTTCCACCACTGAATGCTCTAATTTCTCAAGACACTCCAAACTCCGCTGGACAGTCCACCATTGCATCCATGCTTTTCCAAGATTAGGTGCTCTTTGATCAAGACTTCGTATGGCATACATAACAGGCATCATTACATGGTATGCATCCATCACACTGTTCCACCAACTTCTTCTCGTAAGCGCCGCCTTCAAGACTTTGATTTTCTCTTTCACTTTTTCAAGTTGAGTGCTCTCCCAGTCATGAAATGCCATGCATGTAAATGTTTTGCAAACTGCATCTTTTTTCTAAGAAGAGACTCAAAAGCGTAAAAGTGAGTGCAAAACCTAGTCTCCGCTAGAAGCTTTAACATAAGTGACATGCGAGGTCGAAAAATATCTAACACTCTCTGTCTCTTGAGCATGAATCTCACAAGCTAGCGAGCAGTGTCGACGATTGAGGCAAACCATTTGGTATCATCACTTTTATACCAATCTTTTAATACAAGATTCAAACTATGAGTATTATAGCCTACTGGAAAAACATGTGGATATTGTCGCTGTAGGATTTTGGATGCATTTTTGCAATTCTTTGCATTGTCCATGACGACTTAGACTACATTTTTGGCACCCACTTCCTCTATCATAGAGCTAATGACTTGAGCAATGTAAGCCCCAGTTTTGATTGAACCAGCTGAATCCACGGCACGGATGAAAGTCTCACCTCTAGGTGAAATAACCATTATATTAATTAATGGTTTTCTTTGTACATTAGACCATCCATCACTTACTATACTACATCCAGAAAGCTCTATATTGCTAAGAATTATTCTTTGTACACGTTCTTTTACTTGTGCATAACATTTCTTTAATAGATCATTTCGCATAGCATGGTACGTAGGCGGTGAAAACCTTGGTCCAAACTCACCAATTTTCTTCCATGCTCTCTTCCAATGCTCACTGTCCACCATCATCATAGCACTCCCAGAAAAGTAAATCGCTTCAGCAAGGGCGAGTTGTGCATCATCGAGTCGACCTTGACGTAGGCTTTCTTGTAATGAAGTTTGACGCATGGGTATTTCCTACGTCAAAGTTTCGCTTGCAGGAAGATGCACTGGGTAGATTACTTTCTGGTTGCACATTGCCGTTCGGGGTACAAGCAGGCGATGTAGCGGGAGTTTGATGATTAGAACAACAGTGTTCTTGCTGCCTTGATATATAAACAGTAGGAGTGTCATGTTTTCTTGAATCTTTCTTTTGGATTTCTTCTCTTATGCGTTTGGCCACTACAGGTGCAGAGGGGTGGGTACATGACTTTTTCTTCGGTTCGCCTAAAAAGTGTTCTCTTAGTCGAGGCGCCCCACCTGATTTTACTGCATGGCATAGCTTACACTCCCAATCTATGAATCGATCACCAATGTTAATTGCATATTGCCACTCTATCCCAGGTGCCTTTTTTTTCCTGCTATTTAAAATTTGGACTCTATTGGAGGTATCACTGGATCCAACATTGTCCTCCATCTCAACAAATAACCTATTCAACCAAGCATATAACAATGAATACACAAATGAAAAAACAACAAAGTCACTCACGTATTACAAAACATACATTAGCAGACAAAGTACTTCGAAACTATCTTCACAAATACAAAAGATCATCACATAACACAAAACTACTTTGAAACTATCTTGCAAGGTCTTACTACAAAACTACTTCGAAACTATCATGCACATTGCACCCCCAATGAAGGATGCCTTTTGTACCTAATTAAGGATACTTTACATAATCAAAGATCTATGCTTGCCCAATACTCTAGTATAGGACAATAGACCTTCTCTAACATTCACAAAGAAAATCAAAGATCTATGCTTGCCCAATACTCTAGTATAGGACAATAGACCCTTGCCTACTCTAAACTATATCAAGTGTCAAGAACCAATACAAGCCCCTAAGCAAAACTCTTGGCTCCATCCAACCATTCATAAAGCAGAATGAGGTAGATTACCTACATAGCTCAAATGCAAAGCTGAATGACTCCAAATTTGTCCCTAAATCTCCGCAAGTATTAGCTACGAACCACACCCTATCCCCAATTCAAAGAACTAAGGACGAGTGGCTCAATAGCATTAGGAGTGCCTACAAGGAAAGACGACAGTCCCTAAGATAAGGACGTTCTTCCCAAGAGGACACTTCTAGCAACTCGAGAGCTCTACAAGTACTTTGAGGAGAGATATCACGCCCCCAAAACAAGGACTATCTCCCCAAAAGTTCCACGATGGGTGTCGGGTAGTGTTTATAAACAGAATAGAACCCCGCCGGTGTTCTTTCCTTTTCCCGACGGGCCCGCTGGGAGAAGCAGTTATCCCGACGAGCCCGCCGGGAAAACCAAAAGCCCAGAGCTGTTATAGGACTAGTGGGTTCTGGCAGGTCATTGCTCAGGTCATGTGAATATACAATGTGATCACAAGTTTTAATATGTTAACAATAGGTTTTGTTAACGTGATCACGAAATTGTGAAGATGTTAATGAAATCCCTAGTCGCAGGCTATCAAGTAAGAGAGAAACTTGATATAGGGTCTAGGTGTGCTAAGATAACTTGAGGGGAGGTGTAGGCACTAGTCGCAGACTATCAAGTAAGGGGAGGCAAACTTGGTATAGGGTCTAGGTGTACTAGGAGTATTCACTTGAGGGGAGGTGTTGAAAATACAAGTGAATAGGGTGTGTGTGGGAACAAGCCCTTGGTTAGAGGTTGTAAAAGAGAATGAGTAAATGTGAAAGAACCTGTGAAAAGGTGAGAAGAATCTACTGGGAGAGAATAAAGGGTAGCATGAGAAGATTTAGGAAGTGTGGAGATATTCTGGGAGATATTCTAGGAAAAGTGAAAAGGTGGAGAGAATCAGGGAAAAGAGGTGGAGTGAATCATGGAGAAATCAGTGGGATTAGATGCTTGATGTAAACTCTATAAATTGTTTGTAACCACATGCAGCACTCGTTATGAAAAATCTTCTACATAACATATATGAGGATTACAAACCCTGCTCAACCATTTGTCCAATAAAAACTAGGTTCTTTATAACATGAAGTACATTAGCCAAATACTTCATTATATAAACAATAGCACCTTACAAACATGCGTAATATGATGTGTAGTATCATCATCTATTTATGTATACCTTGGTTTTTTCATTTTCTATATATCTATAAATCAGCCCATCATCATGAGACTAGTCATGTGGTTAGAAGAATGTGAATTAATATACCATATATCTCTAAGATTTTATGCTCTACAATCATGGAACTAAAATATGTTGCATTACAAAAAGCTACTCAGTTCTATCTTCAACTTGCTTGCTTAAGAATGTAGAATTCACTTGCCTGCAATTTCTTTCTTTGTATTATTATGTTTTTTATAGTAGTCATTTTCTATATGATGACCTTGTTTTCCATAATAATAGTACTACATACCATTTTCACTTTGATTTCTTTGCCATCCACCTCAGCCTCTCTAGCTTACCTTACCTCTAGAGTGGCCTCTTCCACCCATTTGTTATTAGATTAATGTTGTTATTGTTATGAGACCATGGTTTTGTTTCCAAAACAACCTACACCACCTCGACCTCTAGATAAAGATATACATCTACCTCCAGCTGTGTATGTGTATGTGTAATTTCAAGAGATGATATTATACCCACGACATTCATCTTCTTAATGATCATAAGGGCTATAAGTTCCTCAAAGTTTGGAAAGTTTGGAAAGTTTTGGATAGATTTCAAAAATAGATCATATTCTTTCCCAAGCCCGTTCAACCCAACACCAAGTCATCACATCATCAAGCAACTAGACGTCCAATATAGGCAAGAACATCTGCAAGCCCTTTTATTTTATCGTGAGTACTTAATGATATTTATCTTATTCCTCTACACATTATGCAATTCTTACTTTAATTTCATCTTTCTTGCATTGGTACTTATGCTATACAACTTAACTAAGGTATCCCATGTATCGTTACGTGTCATTATATCCTGTATATGGCCTATCATAACATCTAACGACATGCTAATAGTAGATAACCAGTCTTCATCACTTTTCTTCCTTTCTCGTTTTGTGAGCCTTAAAGTCTTGCACCTATTGTGGAGTGACCTTTTCTTCATCACTTTTCTCCCTTTCTCTTTTTTCTCCCTTTCTCGTTTTGTGAGCCTTAAAGTCTTGCACCTATTGTGGAGTGACCTTTTCTTCTAGAAGATTTGGGTCCTTGTCACTACCTAAAACAAACTCCCAATATCATTTTCCCATAAGGAAGTTTCTCATCTTGAACTTCCATGCTTGGAAATTTTTCTTGTTATCTAGATTACCTATCACAATCTGAGAGAGAATTTCAGACATAATTACCCGCAATAACTTACCAAAAAGTGCTTGTAAAAACTTTTGTACTTACATCAAACTTATATCCCCAACACAATCACCACCTGTGATATTGTAAACATGTTATTCTACAATTGCATATGAACTAGTCACATAAACATACATCCACCAACAACTTGTTACAAATCTCATATTGTGAATCTCATATTCTCTTCACAAAATATCTTGTAACCAAATTTATATCATAACACTATGTACAAAACTAGAAATTGGGTATACACAATCAAAATCAACACTTTTATACAAAGTTACAAAAAACTTAGAGAGTCAAAAAATGGGGCCCAAAATGGCCTCAAATACAAACAATGTAATCAATAAGGTCTTATAGACCACTCTCACACAATATTATTCCCATGTGCTTCACTGTCGAGGGGTGGCTCAAGATGTCATAGTGTACCTTATTGTTGTTGCGCTTGCTACTCTTAACTAGTAGCTACCTATAAATATTTGCTTCAAAATAAAATGAGAAGATATGGTTTTACCCTTACCCATGTATCACTTCCTTTACTTGCCTATTGATTGCCTTTACATCATATAATACGGTGCTCTGATACCATGTTGAGAGTCTTAGGTGCTAGGGATAGGCTTGGTAGAGTGATACACATAATGAGAGATATTAGATTAGGGAGGGTTAAAATAATCAAGTTAATCCATGATTAAGATTCATGGACCACCAATGAGCACACTCAACCAAATTTATTGCAATATGTTATCAACAATACAATGAAAGGCTTCTAATATAGATAGCCTCCTTCTCTAGTCAAGACTCTTTGCCATTTGGCATACTTATCCATGAGTTATCACCTTTTCAAGATAGAACCTACCCATATGCTTATCCTTCAAGATAGAACCTACCCATGTGCTTATTCTTCCAACATTACACAGGCTCTTCGACATGAACCATGGCCCCAATGAGTCTAGCATGATGTTTTCCTACCACTGCCTCAGGTGTCTACTAGCTTACATGCATGTTACATTTGAAGACATGGTAGACACTGGGTTCTGGACTTCACATTCTGCATTTAGAAGAACCCTAAAAAAGCTTCACTCCCACCAGAATTTTTATCATCTTTGGCAACCAGGTCTTTCGACCTCGATGTGAGGTTCTGAGGACGAAACCTACATCAGGTAGGGGGGAATGTTAATCCCTTCTTGGATTAACAAGTATGCTCCTCCATTTGAAGACATTAATAAGTGTCATTGCAAAGGCACTATAAAGGTTGTAACATTATGAGACATTGGCCACCTAAGCCTTGGTATGTTTTGGGCACCCAAGTGTGAATAAGGGCCAGTTGTATATGTCATTTTCTCATAATAATGAATGGACACAAATCCCCTTTGTGCTATGAGAGCTCTTGGCTTGTCTTGAGAGAGAGTGTGAGACTGTACTCTAGTACATGTGCCTTCTCTATGCTGTGGTAGCCCATAACATTGGTCAACACAAATCCCTGGCCACCCTGATTTTTTTTCTTCTCTTAAAAAGTTACAACGATGGAGCCCGACAATCATTTGTAGTGGCGCGTAGACGTGGCAGCGTTAGGGACCTTAGGGTCACTGACATGCAACGCATGTGGAGATGGGGCCGATTATAGTGGCACATGGTGGAGGGGCCGGTTAGCAGTAGCGCGTTGATGTAGTAGTGTTGGGGACCCATGGGGTAAGCGACATGAAGTGCATGGAGGCGTGTTATATATATATATATTGTAAAAGAAAAAGGAAAAATAAGAAATTAAGAAAGAGAAGAAATAAGAAATAAAGTAACAATAACATAAAAGAAACTATAATTGTGTTATTTTCTTTTTAAAATTTTTAAAAAGAAATTAAGCTTTTTAGGGGGAGATTTTTTAAAATTTATCAACTTTGGGGGACCCTACTTCTGTGATTTTGCTAATTGTGACCACAAATTAATCTTGGCTTAATCTGGAACTACTTGGCTTGCTGATCGCCAAAATTCAGGAAGCGCATAAGGTTCATGTATAAAGCTTAGTACATAAGCTTTATGTATAAGCTTCATTCATAAATAGAATCTATGCATGCTCGGCGCATACATATATGCATGCTCGGCGCATACATACATACATCTAATCCTTATGTAGGCTATGTGTCCTCATGTGGTTATAGCTTATTTGGAACCCTATTTTCACATTTCATAATGTTGCCAATTGTAAGAAATTGTTGGCCACTTTGCTTCTTGTGTAGTTTCTTGTCCTCTTGAAAATTCTTGCTTTACACTATGGCAAGCATTGTGAAGTGTGATTTGAAGTGTTCCAAGTAAGCTATGCCTAAACCATCAGTAAACATCTACATTAACCAATGAGGTAATAAGTTTATGCACAATGAAGCTTTGTGCATGACCATTGTAATCAGGTATAAGATTTATGTGCGTTGTAATCATGTATAAGATTTATGCTTATACATAAGCTTTACACATAAGCATAAGCTTATGCCGCATAAAGCTTCATTGTGTATAAGCTTATTGCCTTATTGGTTAATCTAAATGTATAAGATTTATGCTTATGCATAAGCTTCACACATAAGCATAAGCTTATGTGCAAAGCTTTTTCATAAAGCTTACACATAAGCATAACTCTTATACCTAAGCTTATGGTTATGTATAAGATTTATGCCTATAACCATAACCTTACGTATAAGCTTTATACATCAAGCTTATATATAAGGTTATGGTTATGCATAAACTTATGCATAAGATTTATGCTTATGCATAAGCTTTAAACATAAGCACAAGATTATGTGTAATGCTTATTCATAAAGCATATGCCTTAACTTATGGTTATGCATAAGTATAAGCTTTATGTGTAAATCTTATATATCAAGCTTAAGCTTATGCTTTATGCATAAACCTTATGTATAACCATAACATTATGTATAAGCTTTATAAATTAGGCTTATATATAAGGTTGTGGTTATGCATAAAGCTCCATGCATACACTTTACACATAACCATAAGCTTTGCACATATAAAAGCTTATGCTATGCATAAGCTTATGGCTATGCATAAGCTTTATGCATAAAGCATAAACTAAAGCTTTATGCATAAACTTTACACATAACCTTATGGCTACACATAAGCTTTATGCACAAGATTTTGGCTATACATAAGCGTTATGCATAAGATTTACACATAAGCTTTATGCATAAAGCATAACCTTAAGCTTTATGCATAAAGCTTTACACATAACCTTATGGCTATACATAAGCTTTATGCATAAGATTTATACATAAGGTTATGGTTATGTATAAAGCTTCATGCATAAGCTTTACAACACAACCATAAGCTTATGTGTTAATGCATAATCATAAGGATTATACAAAAGCTTTATGCTTATGCATTTAAGATTTATGTGTAAAGCTTGTGCATAAAGCTTATGCAAAAAGCTTATGCATAACCATAAGCTTTATGCATAGCATAACCACCATAAGCTTATGGTGGTTAAGCATAAAGCTTATACATAACCTTATGGTGGTTAAGCATGAACTTTTACATAACCATATGATGGTTAAACATGAAGCTTTTACATAACCATAAGCTTATGGTTATGCATAAAGCTTTTGCATAAGACTTACACATGAAGCTTTATGCATAACCATAAGCTTTTGTATAAGCTCTATGCTTATACATAAGCTTTAAACATAAGCAAGCTTATGCATGAAGGTTTATGCATAACCATAAGCTTGTGTATAAGCTTTATGCTCAATGCATAACCACATAAGCTTGTATATAAGATTTATGCTTTATGCATGAGCATAAGCTTGAAGATTTTTACATAACCATAAGCTTATGTATAAGCTTTATGCTTATGCCCATAAGCTTTTATATAAGCTTTATGCTTATGCATAAGCTTTAAAAATAAGCAAGCTTCTGCATGAAGCCTTATGCATAACCATAAGATTATGTATAAGATTTATGCTTATGCAAAAAGATTAAGCATAAGTCTAAAGCTTTATGCATAACCATAACCATAACCATAAGCATAACCATAACCATAAGCTTTATGCTTTATGCATAACCATAAAGCTTATTTACAAGTTTTATGCTTTATGCATAGCCTCTTATGTATAAACTTTATGCTTTATGCATAGCCATAAGCTTATGTATAAACTTTATGCTTATGCTTCTACTTATGCATAATATTTAGACATAAGCATAAGCATAAAGCTTATACATAAGAGTTTGGTTACGCATAGCTTATGCATAAGCATAAAGCTTATACATAAGCTTTTCATTATGCATAAAGATTCATGCATATGTGCAAAGCTTATGCGCATAAGCGTAAACCTTATATAGAAGCCTAAGGTTATGGATAAAAGATTCATACATAAATCTTATGGTTATGCATAAGCTTCATGCATGCATAGATAAAGCTTCATGCATAAATATTGGTATGCATAAAGACTTTATGCATGCATATATGAGCCTTATGCATAAAAAACATAAAATAAAAATAAAAAACATGTAAAGAATCATGTCTCTTACCTAAAATGGTATGGGTTTACTTCCCAGACAAGTGAACTCTTTACCAAATGCGTCAAGTAGCAAGCCATCACATCGAAAAAGGTTGTGGAAATAAACATTTTTGGTGCCTTGGACTTTTGCATAAATAATTAAACCACTTTTCTTTCCACCAACAATCTTTTCACTTCACAGAAATGTTTGAAGCACTTTTCCCATTGGTTGATACATTGTTCTACATTCAAAAAATAAGAAATCAAAACATAAACTTTAGAAAACCCTAATCTCCATAACAAAGAAAAACCCTAATTAAGCTACGAAAACCTTCCTATATTACATGCTTGTGGGAGATAAGAGAGATGAAAATAACATTACCTTTTGATTAGAGGAGGGAGATGGGGGGTTTGCCAAGGAGGGATATAAGAAGAGGAAGATGAGGGATGAAGAGATGAGTTGAGGGTTGAGATGGAGTTGAAGGGATGGAGGTGCCATATTCTTGTTTACAACACCTAAGCAACAAGATGCCATCGCATGCCATAGGAGAAAATGGACTTTGTTTTGTTTTTCTTAGCATGCCACTAGCCTGGCTACTACTGGCCCAACTAAATTTTTAGCTCTACTAGCCCAAATATAGGCCACTAGCTAGGCTAGTAGCCGGGCCAGTAGCACACTACTAGTGGAAAAAGAAGAGAGCAATTTGAGTACACATGGAACTTCCTATGTACACAATGTCTTGTTTTGGCCACATTGTTTTTTGCCATAGAAGGTGATACATATATTGTCCTCAAATGATGATGGTGGTGGTATTTTGTAAGATTCGGACTTTCCTCCAAGTCCATAGGGTGCCTTATTTCGTAGGATAAATATAGTATTTGAAAAATTAAACTTATTTCCAAATCTTTGGTGAATGAAATCATAGAAATTTTAGCTTGTGATGATTAAATCTTAACCTAAACACACATGTACTATTTAAGTTCTCAAGTTTTGGATATGTGGTTGAAACCTTTTCCTTAAGTTTATTCACGTGATCACAAGATTTTTTGTGATAATAACACATGTGAACAAGTTATTCACATGTTCTCATGTTACCGTTCACAAAATAACAGGTCACTTGCCATTTGGGAACCCCTTAAAAGCTTGGCAACACATGGGAATAAGCTATTCACATGTTCTCATGTTACCATCTTCACATAATAGCAGGTCAATGGCCACCTAAGAAGATTTTTAATGCCCGACAAAGATAATTTTTTTAGGCCCTTGTGAAAGCTTTGTGAATATTAGATGTGATCACAAGATTTTTTGTGTTATTAACATATGTTATTAACATGTTCACATGTTCTCGTTTATGTCAGTGAAATCCCTACATGCGAGGGTAATAGTGAACCAATGCTGTCATCCCAGGTAACATCACTCAAAATGTGTAAGACATGATCCAGTATATATATATAGGCGGCATGAGGCAAACCATGCACTACCTCCTCATGTGCGAAACCATCTATGTGTGTATGATGATCTAAGATATCAATATAAACATCATCATAATCATAATCATCACTGAAAAATAAAGAGGTATCCTCACATGAAAGATAAATGACATCATCTCCTAAGTCATCATTTATGGCATCCCCAAGGTTTCCAAGGTCATCCTCAATCATAAACATGGTCTATCTCCATCAATGATGCCCCTATGTGACCTAAATCCATGATAAATCTATCTCCAATAATATAGAAGCTAAGGAGATGTCTAAATCAAATGCAAATCTCTCAAGATCTATGCCATATGATCTACTTTGAAAATGGTCAATATGCATAATCCTACTATGATGTCTCACATTAATGAAATCATCACTACTCTCATGCACTATCCCTGACTACTCAAATATATGAACTCTATCCACACGAATAGTGCCAAGAATGTTGTGAATACTAGGAGTAGTAGTCCTATGTGATATCTCTACAAATAGAAATCCTAAAAGAATAGCCTGATGCATTTAACACTAGTAACTCAAGACTATGCTCATAGGTGTCTCTATGACTCGTATATAGAGTATCACTATCATCAAGTGTGCTAATGGATACATCACTAATCAAATGCACACTATCCTCATGATCTATAGGAAAGATGATAGGCATAGAAGTATCAATGCTCGATATGCTCGCCGCGCTGCCATCTCTATCCTCTTCGATATCATGTCCACATGATCTAACTCACTCACATCAAACCTCTCTATCACTATCACATACATCATCATCATGCGCATATGTGTCAGTGGCATCATGTGCATGTGTATCCCTATCATCATGTGTATGTGTGTGTGATACATCAATATCATCATGTGTATGTGTGCGTTACATCAATATCATCACATGTGTGTGTATGATCATCACCATGTGTATATGTGTCAACATCAATATCATCATCAACATAATGATTCATCATTCATCACTATCCACATTATCACCCATTGAGTGCATGCCATCATGATACCCATCCTCAGGTATATGGCCATCTCTATTCACGAGTGTAGGGCACTCAATCAAATCCCCACTTACATCATCCCATGCAAGCAACGCTGAACCATCCATGTAAAGATAACTACATAGATCCTCAACAAAATCACCATGTGTAGAACATCTAGACCATCTAGCACAGACATCCTCCTCATCAAATAAGTGTCTAAACTGGCTAGGCAACAACATTTGAAGCTCAAACATCTATATGTGACATGAATATGATGTGTCATCATAGCATGATGTCGGTGAAGAAGGATCTAGAGGTCGAAGCCGCGATGTGCCAAATGTAATCGAAAAATGATATGCATCTCCTCACATGAAATGGAAAGTAAAGATGATGGGCATAGAGCTAGAGTAATAGGGTATGAGTGGATGCCACACGATCGACGTTTGGGATGGAGTTGTAGTGATGTCGACAACGATGATACTGGGTAGTAGCACGACGATCGTAGGTAGGGTAGAGGTAGTAATTGATCCCCATGTCATCCACCAATGCCCGAAAGTGTGAAAACACTCCCAAATGTACACAAGAATGCCACATCGCGCGTGTGGAAAAGCAACCAATATGCTCAAATGACCAAAAATGTGTGTGTGAATACCCAAAAATAAACCAAATCAATCACACGGCACACGAGCCACCTTGATGAAGCTCAAACAATGTGAACAAGCCCAAAAAAAATGAAGCATGTGAATAACACTCACAATATGCTAATGCATGTGAACAGGCCCCATAAAGGCCCAAAGCATGTTGTGAACACCTCCCAAATGCACCAAATCTATCCCACAACACATGAACAACCTCCTCGTGGCTCAAAGCATACCAACAATCCCCTAAGGCCCCCCAAAAGTACATGTGTAAATGTCCCTAAGCCCAAGTGCCTAGGCTCCATTCCCCATGTGCATGTGCAATGAAGCTCTGATACCAATGTAATGAAGGGAATCTAAGGATTGCACTCATTAGCATGGAGTACACACATGTCCCACACTCATCATAGGGAGTAGCACCTATTGCACTCATAATGGACTACACACATAGCTTCTCAAGAGGGAGAAGGTCACCCCATCGAAACTTAGAGCTCCAAAGAGTAAGAGTACTCATGAAAGTATAATCATAAATAAGGGTACAATGTATATGATCCCAATGCCTAATATATCCCAAGCCTCCCCAAAAGTACACATGTAAATGTCCCTAAGCCCAAGTACCTAGGCTCCATTCCCCATGTGCATGTGAAATCTACTTCATTACATATGTGAATTTTGCATTATGGAAAATGTGTTGAAAAAATTCGAACCATCTTATGTAGAAGTAGCTATGTGTTAAAGTAAGAAATGGAAAGAAGTAATGAAAACAAACACAAGGCAAGGTTAGCAGTAAAATGATATGAGGACATTGATTTTGAAGAAACTTTTTCTCCTATTGTTAAAGTTGACACAATTCCAATGTTTCTTGCCATTGCTACATATTATAATTGGCCAAAGCCTTGAAAGAGTGCATTTGTTAATGGCTTTATTTGAAGAAGAAGTTTACATTTAGCAACCAATGGGTTATCTCATAAAAGGAAAAGAATATCTTATATACAATTTGACAAAAGCTTTATATGGTTTAAAGCAAGCCCAATACCTTGGTACTTAAGGATTGATGAATATAGATTCTCAAAAATGGAATTGGGTAATGTGTGATCCAAATCTTCATATCTTGCACAAAGATGGTCACACTATGGTACTTCTTATATGTGTGGATGATCTTATTATCATTGGTAGCTAGAATATTCTCAAAGAAAGTCTTTAAAAGGAGTTTCATATGAAATACTTGGGTGTAATATGTCTTGGAGTTGAAGTTTGGAGATAAGATTCAAGCATTTTTTTTACTTAATCAAAGTACATTAAAGAATTATTGGAAAGATTCAACATGATGGACTTTAAACCAGTTTCTACTCCAATGGAATCAAAGCTAAAGCTTTCAACTTCTACAATGAATCAAGTGTTGGCAATACTCTTTTCAAACAACTTGTTGGAAGTCTCATATGTGTGACAAGTTCTTCTCCTAGCATAGCTTATAATGTGAGTACCATAAGTCAACATATGGCTAATCCAAAAGAATCACTTTGGAGAGCAGCAAAGAGTACACTTAAGTATCTTAAAGGAAATTTTAATTTTGGTATGAGCACATTCCCCTGTGATACTTTCAGGAAATTATGATGTTGATTGGGCAAGCAATATTGATGCATCAAAAGTCAATATTCACATGTATGTATTTTCTCTTTGTTCTAGATCTATACCATGGAAACTAAGAATGTAATATACGAATGTGTTTGGGGGACGAGATTTGCTTTAGCTTCATAGTAGAAGTTAAAGCAACTGTGGCTTTAACTTCTACTATGAAGCGAAGGGGTTTCAGCTAAGAATGTAATATACGAATGTGTTTGGGGGGGGGGAGGAGATTACTTGGAGGATCATGGAGAATCAAGAAGTCTACTCGACTATGATATTTTATGATAACCAAAGCTGTATTAAACTTAGAAAGATCCTAGTTTTTCATGTGAGGACAAAAACATATTGTAGTTCATTTTTATCATTTTATTTGTGAAAAGGTTCAAGAGAGAGAGAAGTACAACTTGTTTATGATCTCCATAGAAGAACAAGTTGCATATATTCTCACAAAGCCACTTGGAAAACTCAAGTTTAAGAATTTTAGAGATATTTAAGTGGGAGATTTGAAGGATAATGGCCACTTACTTATTAGCACCTACAACACATTCTCATTTGATTAGGTGTTATCATGTATACGAAGGCTTATATACGGCGATTATAATAATGGATAGAGTTTATGAATAATTATGGTTACTCTAAAGGTCAAGACCTTTGACATCCCACTTGAGGGCTATTTAAGAAAGCTCTTGCAAGTCATTTTATTTGGTAAATACACATACACTACACACACTCAATGTACATGATCAATGATTCAAGTTTATACTCTTCTATTCATGAGTGAAATCTAGCTTGTTGTGATGATGTATATTTGATGAGTCTCTTCCAATAGCCAAGGCCCCAAAATCAAGGGGTACCACATGAGTTCAACGTAAGAGTTTTTAAATCATTGTAATTTTAAAATATAAAAACAATAGGGCGTGCAAATGTGTAAACAATATGAAGGCCAATAAGTTTATATATATACATACATACATATGTGTGTGTGTGTGTGTGTGTGTGTGTGTGTGTATGTATATATGTGTGTGTGTGTGTGTGTATGTATATGTATATGTATGTATGTATATATATGTGTGTGTGTGTGTGTGTGTGTGTGTGTGTGTGTGTGTGTGTGTGTGTGTGTATGTATGTATGTATATGTATATGTATATGTATATGTATATGAATATGAATATTTATATATGTGTGTGTGTGTGTGTACACTTGTGTGTGTGATACACACTATATATATATATATATATATACGTGTGCACACACACACACACACACATATGAGAAGAATTTTAGGCATTGAGATTCATAAAATAGTCTATGTTTTTCTAATAGTCATTGAATGAAAATGATATCTAGAGTTTCAAAATAATGAGCTCCTCGAGGAATCCTTTATAGCACTAGGATATAAAATAGCATATTCTAACTCAACAAGGCTGTTTAATGTGGCTTGTAAGTTCTTTAAGTTGATTGGTTGTAGTGTTTTTCTAAAAAAAATGGTAGAAAAGTTTAACTATGACAATGATATAAGCTATTGATATGCTCAGTGTGATCATTTCAAAAATATGAATATTACATAAACAACACTTTGCACATAAAAGAGGTGGTTGATTCTGGGAGACCCCTCCCCCTGTCTCCATGAAAAAGAAAAAGCCTAAAAGAGGTGGTTGAAAAGCATTTTTTGGTCTTTCCCTAGGTGAAGATTTCGGTTGAAATTGTATATGGTAAGAAGAGTTCATTTAGAAAAGTAAACATGAGGGTCTTGTTGGGTGAGAGGGCAAGGATGGATCCTATTCCTCTAGACTTGGAGCCATGTGATGCACATTTTGTTGTGCACCTTAAAGGGTACATGGGGAAGACCTAAGAAACAACTTTTGTCCCTTTTGGAACCAAGTGTAGATCTAGAATTGACAAACAAATAATAGAAAAAGAAAGGTCACAAACAAAGCTCAACACAATTTGAAAATCCATGTCTTTGGTTCTAGACAAAAAAGAAGCTTAACACTTCGTCCTATTACTATAGACAAGAGTAACTTGTAATTGGACCTAAAATGGCTAGGTCGTAGGCCCTAAAGCATATATTTCATTTTCTTTTGTAGGTGATACGAGAGTAGATCAGATGTACTAACAATTGCAAATCGATATACTTGTCATCAGTTAATGCTACATTTTCCAAAGATCTTTGAGATGTTGCGGTTGCTACAAAAATTAATACACATTCCTAAGGCAATGCTAGGCTTTGCTAGTACGATGGACTATGATCAAAATTGAATTGCCACTAAAGTTATAATCAATCGATGAGTGATCATTAAAGTTATAATCAATCGATGTGAGAATGATCACTCGCTAGGTAAAGCTTATGATGATGCTTATAAATTGCAAAGGAAAGTTGTAGTAATGGGCTCTTGTTGTGGTGTAGTTTGAAAGGTTGAATTGCTTGAGAGTTGAGACCCACCAGCAGTAGTGTGACGTGTCTATGCCCATGTGAGAAGCTCGGGCATAAGTAAATGAGCTACTTCTTAAATGCAGTAAATGAACTACAGTTGTCAATGTACAAGTAAAGCTGAACAAACACTTTGTGATGATTTGATGGGCAACCTGTCCCCTCAGAGTTCAGTCAGTAGATCAAGGGTCGAATCGTTTGGCAAAAAGCATGTGTTACTGATGCCGCGTATACTGGGCGTAGACTTTTAGTCATGTGATATGCGAAAATGCTTTTAAAAAAAAGGAAATATATGAATCCAGGTCATGGGAAGCTATCTGTTCTATATGACCATTACTTCATTTGCTTAAACGTTAATGCCCGATTTTGAAGCTTTAATTATGCCATGTAGCCCATTATTATTATCGTTACTTCATAAAATCACACTTTGATTCTAGATTAACTATACATCACAACAACTCCTCTTTTGAAGCTTTGTAAGGGTGGAACGATGTAATGTTTTTTTGAATAATACATATATTGTCAAAAAAAATGGGTCATGCAAACTTTGAACTTGGATGATGCCCAATTATGACCTTTTTCTGCATATCAAACCCTGGTCCTAGAAAAGATGGTGAAAAGAACCTCCATGTCCGCGGGGAAACCGTCCAAAACCAGTAAAAAATGAACTCTATTAACCTGCTCTCCTTTAATTGTAAGGGGCTCACAAACCCGGAAAGGGGCAGTGGCCATCAATAGGTGGATTAGGGACTTGGCTTTTGATTTTGATTTTCTCAGTTTGCAAGAACTCAATTGGGGGTCCTCAACTTCAGTTGAATCTTCAAAGAATCTCTAGGAATGCTATATGGTTTTTTACCAATCATCACTCAGGGAAAGGAGGGTCAGCAATTGGCATTCACATGAAGTGGGAGCACTCAATCTTAGATGCATGGTCTGATGATAACCACAGTTGGACAGCGGCGGTTAGGTTGGGCAATCCTTTCAACTTCACTTTGATTTCGGTCTATGCCCCCTGTTTGGCCAGCATAAGAGCTGCAACCTGGCATTCTATCATACAGGTTGTGGGACCCATCTTGCTTGTAGGTGACTTTAATATGGTTGAGGCTCAGGGAGACAGAAGTAAATTTCTGGGTAGAACCATTAGTGGACAGGAAAAAGATAAATGGGACTTGCTGAAGGTGCGTAAGGATCTTTCAGACCTTTCAAGGAAAACAGGATTCTCGTGGTCTAATAATCAAAAAAGTCTCTATCACGATTCACAAAGCAGCTAGATTGGACAGACTGTATGCCTCGGGTTGCCTTGTTGATATGTTCTTAAAAGTCAAGTGCAGTGCTGAGCCCTCCCTAACCATCTCTGATCACCTCCCTTTGATTGGTAAGCTATCTTTAGGTCAGGCCAAAGGAAGGGCTGGATGGCCCCATCTCGACCCCTCCCTCTTCCGTCTCCCGTGTATCCAACAGAAGATTAAATTTTTCATCACTGAAGCCTTCAGTCAATTCTCTTCCCCCTCCAAGGGATGGGCGTGTCTGGTCAATAAGGTTCATTCTATCTGCAGTCAGGGAGTTTAAGCTTAAAGTTTCTGTGATCTGTCGGAATCGTAGAGTCCAGATCAGGAACCAGATCCAAGACATCTATCAAACTAAAAATGGGGTAATGGACCACTCTCTGATCGAGCTAAAGAACCAACTCAGACTTGAGGAATTGTTGGCAGCTAAGGCCACAATGCTGTGGTACAGAGAGGTTTGGGCTGGGAAAATAGACACACCTCACCCTAAGATGTTTTCTCTCCTCAAAAGGAAAAAAGTTAGGGATCTTATTCCTATGGTCAAGAAACCCAATGGGCAGGCAGCAGAGCCGATGATGTAGAAAACCTGAAGGTAATCAAGGATCACTTTTTTGACTTGTTCTCCACGGCCCTACCTCCCTCTCCGGAAGTTACTGCAGCCAGGGCCAAGATTGCTCTCATAAGGAAAAAGGTTGTCAACCCCTCTTTGGCTTCCAAGCTAGACTCCCCCTTCTCTAAAAAGGAGGTCAAAGAGGCTATCTCTCATCTCAAAAAGGGGAAATCACCGGGTGAAGATGGGATCCCAAATGAATTCTTTCTTGCATTTAAAGACGAGCTTATCCCCCACATCCTAAACATCTGGAAAGAAGCCATGAAGAAGGGGGGCCTTGCTTCTGAGAAGACTAATATGGGGGTCATAAAGGTGATTCACAAAAAAGATGATAAAGAAGATCTTGGGAACTGAAGACCCATAACATGTCTCTCTTCTCTCTACAAAGTTTTTGCACATATCCTGACTATTAGAATCAACCCCTATATGGATGAGTCGATCCTCAAGGAGCAAAAGGGTTTCATTAGGGGAAGGTATATTCTAGATGCTATCATTAGCCTATGGGAGGGCATTGAACATGCTGAAAACTCTGGCCAGAATTATATCTTTCTCAAAATAGATTTTGATAAAGCCTATGATAAAATAGATTTTGATAAAGCCTATGATAGAATTGATTGGTCCTTCCTTTTCCAGTTCCTTCAAAATATTGGCCTCAACAAGAAATTCATAAAGTACGTTCAAACCTTACTAGGGAATTCTTCATCAAAGGTGGCAGTTAATGGATCTCTCACTGAGGCCTTTCCTCTTAGGAAATCTATAAGGCAAGGTTGTCCTTTCTCCCCCCTTCTCTTTGCTATTGTTGCCGATGCCCTGGGGTGGCTTGTTAACAACCAACAATAACATCAAGGGGATTTCAGTTCCAAACAGGGCAGAACCCTTATGTCTTCAACTCTTTGCTGATGACACTAATGTTCTTCTTCGTAATGAAGTGCAAACTGCAGCCCACTTCAAGGCCTGCCTTGATACCTTCTGTCTAGCCAGTGGATCTCAAATAAACCACTCCAAGACCAGCTTCAGAGTCTTCGAAGGAGTGCCTTCTCCAACTATTCTGTCCGCAGGTTGTAAGGCTATCCCTGAAGGGGTAGTGTTCAGGCTGCTTGGCATCCCCATGGGGTTTAACATTTCAGTAAAATAGAGATGGGACTATGTGCTGAATAAACTAAAAAATCAGGTCAAGAAATGGAGTCACATTAACACGGGGGTGGCTTCTCGAGCCTTTGTCCTCAATCACTTCATCATCCCTTCAGTTGTATACTTTCTGGCCTGTTGGAGGCCCTCCAAGACCTAACTCCAATCCCTTAACTCTATCATGGGTAATTACCTTTGGGGGGGTCACTTGACATAAGGAGGATCAGCAAAGTTGCCTTTCAGGTATGTTGTTTGGATAAAGATCAAGGAGGTCTTAGCATAATCAACATTGGTCTGTTGGCTGAGAAACTAGCAGCTAAATGGATTCAAAGAGCTATCTTGTCAAATGATGTATGGGCAAACCTGCTCAAAAGGGATGTTGGAAAATTCTGGCTCAAAGGAAAAAGGGCTTGGAAGGGATTCTCTCTCAATGAAGCTTTGTTCTCAAAGGCATACCTCTCTCCAATAGGCAGCAAACCGTAGCTACAGAATGTGGGAGTCATGGATGAATTATAAGAAGCTCTTCTGCTTTCAAACATATACCAACAGAGGTCGGTATGCTTATGCTGCGGATTCAGTCTGGTTTGGACATCTTGTGAACCCGATTTCCAATGAACAAGTCCACATCAGCCTCTCTTGTTTCAAAGCTGGTATAAAGGTGTGGGGTGACCTATGTGACTCATCTGGCATGTTAAACAGGGAGCAAATCAGTAATAAGTTCATCTTGCCACGGGGTGGAGCTGAACTGGTAATACAAAGATGTAATGCTCTGAAGGTTTCCATTCCTCCGGGTTTTATATGTGACTGTAATACATTTTCTAAAGCCCTTCTGTGGGGTATTCTAGTAATCTGGTCAAGCTTCCTAACTTGTTTCATGCAGGGAGCTGGTTCTCAAACTCAACAACACAGATGGTCCTTGTCCTGGAACAAACATCGATGGGCCTTTCGCTTCAAGTTAATCTGGGCCTTCGCTCAAGAAAGAAAACACGCCATTCTGGCCTAGCTGGTCATCCACAAAACAACCTGGACACTCGACAAGGCTATGAAGATTGGTCATGGGAATGGTCTCTGTCCCCATTGTAAAACCAAGCTAGAAACTATCCCACATCTTTTTTTCTCTTGCCCAGACACTAGGCAATTCTTGAGTGTTCTGAACAAGGCTTTCATGAAGATTAGGAACTCCCCTCTCAGTTGGAAAGAAGTCCTCTTAGGAGAATGTCACACCCTGGACCCCTTAATGTGGCAGTCCGTCAGAATGCTGCTTCTATGGCATGTATGGAATCAACGCAATGAAGCTCTTTATGAAGTTAAAACTAATCACCATTTTTATCTCTTTCTTGACAGTGTCCGCAAGCTTATCCATCATCTCCAACCAACTGGTGTTCCTATGGAGGTGGATCGTTGGCAGGACCTGCCATGGAGGAAATGGAAAAGGGTTCTCAGCTCCTCGCTCTGTAAAAAGAAGGAAACTATGCTACAAGGTTTGGATTTCGAATGTCAAAGAAGGCTTCAGCACTCTGCTCATCACATTCAAGCATTGGAAGACTTCCGAGGGGTCCTTTAATCCCTCCCGGACTCAGGCTACTTTTCACGTTATTCGACCATGACCTTACAAGAGGGAATGAAGAAAGTTTGCGCAGCTCCTCTCCCCGAAAAGAAGGAATTCAAGTTGCATTTGGATTATGTCGCTTCAGCCGTTTTCATCAAGCTCCTCATCAAGTTTTGGATTCATGAAACTGTTCATCAAGTTTTGGATTCATGAAACCTTTGATTATGTCTATTGCTTCATCTTCAGTTTAATCGGCTTTCGAAATTTCAAGTTATGTAAGTTAATCCCATTATCTAGCGGGTTTAACAGTTCTCAGGGTCTCCCCATGGACCTTCCTCATGGGAACTTGTAACCTCACCTTTTTTTAATATATTCCACTGTTTTAATTTTAAAAAAAAGAAAAAGAAAAGATGGTGAGTCTTTATGGTGGAGGGATAAATAAATGACGGTGGCCTAAGCATAGTTGTTTAATACGTTTTTATGGAGAAAGGAAAGTGAATATTGCATTTAATAAATGATCAAGGACATTAGCCAAGGTTATTTTTGCATTTAATAAATGATCAAGGACATTGGCAATCTCAGTGACCGAGCCAAGGTTATTATTGCATGGTAAAAGCGGTTAGATGGGATTGGAACACTCTATCTCCTGGGCGACTGTAGTATGTACTACGGAGAAGAATTTGAAAGTTAAAGCGATAAAATCACTCCAAAGATGAGGTAGACAATCAGCTTTCCGAGTGGTTCCAGGCTCCCAGCAGTACAATGGTAGATTAAAGCCCACCTACCAGCGCTTGGTGCTGTTGCCAATCACGGCTTGTCCCCCCTCACCATCACTTATATATGCATAACTTCCCTTACATACCACCACACAGCTCAGTGCATGCATTGCTATTGTTGCCTTTTTGTTGTTGAAGAGACGAGCTTCGTCTTCTCTTCAGCTGACACTAGTTGAGGTTTGCTAAACCACGGGTTCGATTGCATTTACCTTAATCACCTGGTTTAGTTATGGCAGCAGCTAGTTGGCGTCCTAATCACCCAATCCTTAGCCAGCTTTACCTTTTGTGGGCTTCCCTCATAATCGCCATTGCTGTCTTGCAGCAATGCATGTTCATATGCCAAGCAGTTACAACGAGGTATTACGATTTTCAGGTAATGATCTACTAATACTGCATTGTTGATATCTGAAGCCAGTATTGCTACAAAAGGTTTTTCATGTTGCCGACAGTGTGTACATTTAGTAGCTCTCATATCTAATGAGAATGATGCGACGTTATGTGGGATTAATTAATCACTTGTCTTCAATGGCTACATTCTTAGTGATACTGAAGGAGGGTTTTTTCCTATGCGCAGGTGCAAAACACCACCATAACCAAGCTGTGCCAGCAGAGGAACATCATCACAGTGAATGGCCAGTTCCCGGGGCCGACCATCTACGCAGAGGACGGTGACCGCGTGATCGTGCGTGTGACCAACGCCATGCAATACAACGTGACCATCCACTGGTAAAGGGACGCGTAACAGATACGCTTGCTTTTTAACCGCCCTATTATAACATGTACAAATGTTTTCTAGTTTTTAATTATATTTTTAGCTTGTACTTGTAATTTGACTTTTACTTAATGTTTTTTTTTCTAACTTTTCCTTTGAATAATTGGTTTGTGTGAAGGCATGGAGTGAGGCAACACTTCTCATGCTGGTCTGACGGACCCTCCTACATAACGCAGTGCCCCATCCAACCAGGCCGCTCCTTCACATATGAGTTCACATTGTATCAACAAAAGGGCACTCTTTTCTGGCACGCCCATATCAGCTGGCTTCGTGCCACTGTCCATGGTGCCATCGTCATCTACCCCCAGTCAGGCATTCCTTACCCTTTCCCCTTTCCTTACGAGGAGCACGTCCTTCTCCTTGGTATGCCTCTAAACAACATCATCACTAACATCTTCTTCTTTTTTGGCATTAAAACACAATCTTCTTCAATAACGTAGTGGTGTAGGATAATGGTGTAAATGGGCAAGAGTTAAACAAGTATTCCGTATTGTTGGCAGCCCTAGTCCTCAGGTGCAATAGAGTAGCATATGTTTTGCTTCCTTTATTAACAGTTCGAAATTAGAGTTAATTTCCAAAATCTTATCAATTTCATGTGTTGGGTTCGCAATCACTCCCCATATAATATTCATCCATGTAATAAATTCAAATATAAATACACGCATGCATGTGTATATTAAATGCAAACATACATGCAAAGCTCACAAGGCTGGTCCGTTACTTTTCCTTTTCACAACAGACTTACATATATGCGTACACCCGTGCCCCCCACCAACATATATGCAAAGCTCACATGAATGGTCTCTTATTTTTTCTTTTCACAACCAACTTACAGTTTACCCGTGGGCGGATTGATGATCTCTTTCTTTCTTTCTTTTTTCTTTTTTCTTTTTTTTTTCCCATTTTCATAGCAAACTCACGTACATCTAGTATAACTGTAAAGCAATCACGTGTGAAATATCCTTGAAAAATAGAAAGCATAAAAAAAAAACAAGAAAGTGATAGGTAAGGGAGGTAGGTCACACGAAGGGTGGTGGCGTTACATTCTACTGTCTTGTCTTGTAAGCATAGGTGAATGGTGGAATGCGGATTCAGAGATTTTAGAAAAGCAGATTTTGGCCAGCGGGGGACCGCCCAACATCTCAGATGCTTACCTCATCAACGGTCATCCAGGGCCCCTCTATAACTGCTCAAGCCGAGGTATTAAAAAAATAAAGGATTAACAAGATTAATCCATACTTATACATATGTATATATGCGTGTGTATATTATATATATATATATATATATACTTATACATATGTATATAGATATTTACATATATATATATGTGTGTGTGTGTATATAAGTAAAGCTTACTAATTAGGATTATTATTTGAAATATTGTTGTGGAGTGCAGACACTTTTGTGCTGAAGGCACTTCCGGGCAAGACCTATCATTTGCGGATTATCAATGCAGCTTTGAATATAGAGCATTTTTTTGCCATAGCAAACCACACATTGACCGTGGTGGCGGTGGATGGGGAGTACACAAAGCCCTTCAACACAAGCGCAATTGCAATAACACCAGGCCAAACAGCAGATGTTTTGGTAACAATAGACGCATCATGCAACAGTCAATACTACATGGAGATCGGCCCTTACATGTTTGCTAACGTTTCCATTAACAATGTATCATCTCTTGCTGTTCTATCATGCTCCGCCTCCTCCTCCGCCCCCTCTTCCCCCTCATCGACTATACCAAGGCCTAATCTTCCAGGCAGAAATGATACTGGCTTTATTGTCCAGTACGTTAATAGCCTCAGAAGCCTCTCCATCGCTGATAACGCAATGCCAGTCCCTCAAACTGTCGATAAAAGCTTGCTTTATGCTGTTGGCCTTAACCTAGCTGCTTGCCCAGCAAATCAAACATGTGGAGCTCCTAATAACACCAAATTTCAGGCCTCCGTAAACAATATCACCTTCCAAAAGCCAACCTTAGCAATGCTGCAAGCCTTCTACTTTAGCCTTAGTCACTCATTTACGAGTGATTTTCCTGATAACCCATTAACTTCCTTTGATTATACAGGCAATCCACCCTCGAATCTACAGTCCACGGTGGGCACCAAGGGTGATTTGATTGCGTTTAATTCAAACGTGCAGCTTGTACTGCAGGGCACCAGCCTTGTCTCCAAGGAGAACCACCCTATTCACCTGCATGGCTATAGTTTCTACCTCGTTGGATATGGCCAGGGCAATTTCCAACCGTCCGATTCGTCAAGCTTCAACCTGGTGGACCCTCCTCTCATCAACACCATCGGTGTCCCTGCCGGAGGCTGGGTGGCTATCCGATTCACAGCAAACAATCCAGGTAATAATATAAAAATCCCTTCTAATGTCAGCCGGCACTTCCCTTTCAATGTCAACCGTCACTTGCCCGGCTTTCGAAATTACAAAAAAAATCCTAAGTTTTAACATGAAATTCAATTCAAAGAAAACAATCAGGTATTAATATAAGAATCTGACTTAAATATTTTTAGTTTGAAGAATCAGTTCATTACTCCGATAAGAAATCTCAAATTAAGGTTAGTAAACAAATTAATTACTCAAGGTGGACTCACACCTAGGCTAGAAAATGTAAAGTAAGCTTGTATTACAAACTAACCTAATTTTACATCACTGTATATAGTCTAATGGGCTCTTATGATTTGGGGTGCAGGAGTTTGGTTTATACATTGCCATTTGGAGATTCACACCAGTTGGGGTCTGTCCACTGCCCTTATTGTGAAGAATGGGCAACAACATGATCAAATGCTTCCTCGTCCACCAGCAGACCTTCCTGCATGCTAAATAACAGATCTTTTCCTCCTCCTCCCCCCCCCCCCCCCCAACCACCACCACCACACACACACACACACACACACAAAACACGAACACAAAAGCAGAATCTTCTGGATGCATGCATGTAGTAAACCTCACCATTTTGGCCAATTCTTACTAGATTCTTGAAAATCCTTTTCTTTGAACAAACACGCATTTGCCACACGCTCTTTTGGTAGGTCAATTCAGCACAGCAAGTTGTATCATGTAATTTATCTGTTTTTGACATTCTGATTCTATTGTGTGTCTACACGCGTCTCAGGCCTGTGATTCAACGCTCGCTAAAACCTTTTTTTCAATAACAGTCAATGACATGTCGAAGAAACCCATTTGCCATCCTTTTGCATGTACACGTGCTTATGTTTAAGTAATTCATAGAAGCCATATCATTGACACATCAAAGATACTAGGTCATGTCAAGGCATTATATCTCCCACTACTAATATTGAGCTATTAAAAAGTCACCTCAAAAAGGAGGGAGTTCAAAATGACATTTGAAGCTATTTACAATGTATAGCTTATAATGTATAGCTTATATCCAATATAGTTCTAGCATCCACCAACAAACAAAATAAAATGTAAAGAACATTTAAAGCTATTGATAACAAGAGTCATGAATTCCAAAATGTCATTTAGAAAGAAAGCAAGAATGAAATCCAACATGGAATGAGTTCCAAAGAGCAATTAAAGCTACTCATAACGAGTGGATTCTCATCATGGAGGCCACACCTTAGCTAGATACATGGAAAAAGTGGCTCTCTGTCCCATCGTCCTCATTCCAAGTTTTTAAGATGCTCAACTCAACAAGTAGAAAATGAACATGTAACGACTTAACTCACACCAAAGATTAGATGACACATGACAATTCAAGAATATCAATATAGAAAGCAACTAGCATGACAAGTATGCCTCTCGAACATCACAATCTTCTCATCCAAACACTTCCCACTTCTCATATCTACCCACCATGGACAATGCTTAACCATAATCTCACCAATCATGCCAGTGACATAAGTGCAAATGCTATCACCCAGGTGGGTCATTAGGGCCAAAAATGAAAAAAGAAAGAGCCGTGTAAGGATTGGATTAAATTTTTTAATCAAAGTGATTTAACTAAAGTAGTAGAGACAAATAGCTATATTAAATGCATCTCTTTTATCTATATTTAGAGGAGAGTGTCTTTAATATGCCATCCATCACGTATATCTAGTGTCATTAATTCATCTATTCTTGGCGGCGGTCTTATCTACTTTAGTACATGTTTTTTAAAATAAGATTATTTCAAATATTTGAATCCATATCATACTTCTCTCTTTCACATAGGGCATTCATCTCATAAAGCTCTACATGATGAGGCTGAAGCTCAAAGACTACATGCAGAAGGGAAGAGGCATGTAGATTTATGGGTTCAAGGAGGTCTATACCCTCTTGACCCATGAACTGTTAAGCCTCCATCATTTAGAAATTTACATAATCTTTTTCGATTCATTGGAGATGATAGCGAAGGCTTATTTGGATACTACTCAAGATTGAATAATCAAGCTGCTAGTTTTCATTATCAATACACACACATGGCTGAAACTATGCTTGGTGTATATAAGCAATCTGTTAAAGGGCTATAAGACATTGTAATCTCACAAACTTAGCATGTAAATAAATTAGAAAGACTACTTTAATTATCTCAAGAAGAGGTTACAGAGCTAAGACAAACTAACAAGAATTTAGAGGAACATGCACTCCAGAAAAACCCAACTAAAAAGTGCTCTTTTTGGATCAAGAGTGAGATCTAGACAGATTAAGGATGGTTACATGCCTAGCAACACAGGGAGGTGCCAAGAAGAAATGGATGAAGCTTGCTCAAAGCTACATGAATAGTGTGGGAGGTTTCTGCTTGGATAATCCTCTAGATAGAATTTCTATAATAAACTCTACTATTAAAAACAGTGACTTAATTGAAATGCTCAAGCTCTCGGAGTGTGCACTGCTTGGAAGGAGGGCATTCTTTGAAGGAGGGTAGTGAGGGAAGTTTGCAGTGACTTTCGTGACTTGGTTAAGCCTAATGAGGTGGTGGAGGCTTGTGATAAGGTTTCAATAAGTAGGAAGGGATACAGAGCCATATCACAGCTACTCATCCAAGGTATGAAGCCTTGTCATCTTTGTGTGTTTAGCTTAGTATCCCGACCACATACCATAGCAATGGCATGACACCAACAAGATTTGGCTATTCCAAGATTTATAGGTGAATACAAACACATTGACGGTTTAATGAATGTAGAGAAGCCAAAGAAAAATAAATCAACATTCAAGTGTGACATTTATAATAACATATTTATAGACATTAGAAGGGTCCAATTAGCCATGGTGAAGTTTTATCAATGCACAATAGAGGACTGTGAGGGTAATCTTATTTTTGTTATCAATCTTGATGAGGCACAGATCCTCAAACATTAAAAAACAGAAAGAATTCGTATAAAACTAATGAACAAAGCTTTAAATTATGCCCAAGGTGAGGGAGACTAGCCATTGCACAGTCAAATATGAAACTATGGTACACCTAGGGATAGCTGTAGTGCTAGATGAGAGTCATGATACTCTCAAATGGTTATTCTAGCAAAAGCTTATATCAGGTCTAGTGTTAATGAGAAAGATCGAACTCCCCACCAACTTCATGTACTTCCTGATGTCAACAAGTGATGAAGAATCCTTTGCAAAAAGCTTCATGTTCACTTCCATTAGCATAGACACAGGCTTGCAGTTTGTCATCCCAGATGCTTTGAGAATCTCCCAAGCCTACTTTTGCTGTGAAATGAATATTTTACTTGACTCTTGCCAGACCTCAATCCCCAAACATAAATGCATAAGACCCAAGTCTATCATCTCAAACTCATGGCTCAGCATATCCATTGTCTTCTGGATCATCTCTTCATTGTCACACCTGAAATGTTTAAGTCATCTACATATAAGACAACCAAAACAATCTTGCCATGACTTTTAAGAACATACAAGTTAGCATCAAAAGCACTTCTTATAAACCCAATCTTTTTGAAAAATTGGTCTATCATGTGATACCATGCCCTTGGGGCCTGTTTCAGCCCGTACAATGCCTTCTTCAGCCTGTAAACTTTGTTTTTTGATCTGGGCATTTCAAAACCTGGTGGTTGAGCTACATATACCTCCTCCTTGAGATGGCCATTTAGAAATGCTGATTTGACATCCATGTGAAAGATTGGCCACTTTTTGTGAGCAGCCAAGGCAAGTACCGCCCTGATAGTTGGGTGGTTGCAAGATGAGGGTACTCACTTTCGTTCACTCTCTCTAAAATTGGGACATCGACGCATCTCAGGCGGAGTACCTCGATCGTGATATCGCCATCAATTAAAACACGACATGTGTCTCCCAAGCCTAAAGCGACATATCTTAAACGAGATACCAACTAATTCCATGCTAGCAGGCTTGGAAGTTGGGTGTCAAGTCACCAATACAGGTCATCACCACCACACTATCTCGATCGAGATATTCATGCCACTCGGATCCACATCAATGCCATGGTGGATCTCCCTAGACATCCCGCTCAAATGTACATTCAGCATATTTAATCAACCCATCTCCACCGTCCAGATATCTCGAACAAGATACTGAAATATAATCTCGACCATTGAAATACCTCGTTTGAGGTATAGAGATGCAATCACATTCGTCCACATACCTCTTCGAGGTATAGAGAAGAAATCAAGACCGTTTAAAAACCTCGAATAATGAGGTACATCTACAAAATCCGACCTGTCCATTTGCGCACATTTGAAGATGCAATCCTAGCCGTTTACATATCTCAATCGAGGTATTAAATGAATCTCGACCGTCAAACATACCTCGATATCGTGGTAATGACTTAAATCTAAGCCGTCCATGTACCTTGAACGAGGAACTGAATTCAAATCATAGCCGTCGATCCTTCACCAACCCTAAAATTAAGTGCGTATGTTGGCTATTTGTCTTACTAATCCTAAAATCTGGAGCATACATCTTGCAAACTCTAAAGTGCATGATGCCACCAAACCTCGTTCGAGGTTATAAAACCAGGATTTTTTTTTTTGCCTCATTGTCACGAGTTGTTTTCACTCTCCTTGCTCTCTTGATTTGGATTAGCATTAGTGGGCCCATTAGCATTGTTTTATAGCTTCGGGTGAAAGCATGTATAGGTGGTACCAAAAAGGAGTGTCTTGGACACTCCTTTTAGCCACCCCTTTGGGAGGAGAAAGAGGCTTAAATTTGAAATAGAGGCGGGCTTGAAAATGCAACTGAGCATTCATTAAGGGAATGGCATGCCCATTCTAAGTGCTTAAGTTCGTAATGGCTTAACAGAGCTTCAGAACTGATAACAGGAGCTTCTAACTACTTCCAAGTGCTTGTAAGTGCTTCCAAGTGCTTGCTAGGCCTTCTAAATGCTTGCTAAGTGCTTGCTAGTGCTTCTAAGTGCTTGCAAGTGCTTCTAGTGCTGCTAGTGCTTCTAGTGCTGCTAGTGCTTCCATGTGCTTCTAAGTGCTTCTAAGTGCTTGCTAGTGGTTCCAAGTGTTTGCTAGTGGTTCTAAGTGCTTCCAAGTGCTTCTAAGTGCTTGCTAGTGATTCCATGTGCCTCTAAGTGCTTCCATGTGCTTCTAAGTGCGTCCAAGTGCTTCCACATACTTTACTTGCTTCTAAGTGTTTGCTAGTGTTTCCAAGTGCTTCTAAGTGCTTCCAAGTGCTTTCAAGAAATTCCATGTTATTCCAAGTTCATCTAAATGGATCCTCAGGCTTCTAAGTGCTTGCAGGTGCCTGAGAGTGCTTTATAGTGCTTTACAACCATTTACAAGTGCTGCCAGGTGCAAAAAGTGCTACTAAGTGCGTTTAAGAGCTTTACCCAATGAGTGTCATAGCTTTACACTGATTGGAAGTGCGTCATAATGCTTACCAATGCTATAGGTTGCTTCAGAATGCTTTATAATGCTTGATAGTGTGTCTAAATTTGTCTTCTTTGTCACAGAGAGACTTCTATATGCGGTTCCAAGTGGCTCATCGTAACATAAGGATCTCCCTCAGATGTTTTGAGGGTCTAAAGCCATACTTCGTACACAAGTTGAAGGACTATAACACTTGTTGCTGTGAATACCATATGCAGCTTATCTACTTCAAGGAAGCTCTTAATCAGATGCACGAGGGAAGATATGGGCTACATGGCTGGCCATGCAGTTGTTCCAGGTGCCTTGTTTGCAGTTCTCATGATGGAACAACGTAGTGCGCGGCCTCCAATGCTACATTTCCAAGCTTAACAGACCTGTGGGAGTCTGTATTGTGCCCAAAACCCATTGACTGTGCTTATCATCATAGACAATGTCTTTTGGGTACATGCCAACATTGTGGCATCAAACAGATCTCCTTGTGTCCACATGAAAAAAGCGATGACATCTCTATGATGACTGTCAAGCTTTTTGATGACGTTCCGGTTAGAATGTTGTCTTCACATTGTTAGATGATGAATAGAGGAGAGGACGATGCAAAAAGACGATGAGAAAGAGGTGCAGACATGGTAGACTAGGGAATTTGAAATGTATTTACTTAAATGTACGACTCATTTTGGGGGGAACCTAACTTTCTGTAAGATTCCTCCCTCCATCTTTTGAGGTGTAAAGGTGTAAGAACCTCCCCTTCTGTTCTTGTAATTATTCCCCTCTCTGAAATAAAAGAAAGATCTTGTTTTACCCTATTTTGGCCTATAGAGAGAAAATGCCTAGAGAGAGATAATCCAAAATTAAGATATCTTTGGATATAAAAATCCTCCTAGTGTCTAAAATGGATTCCCCTGAAACAGAAATTCTTAATGAACCTTCTTAGGTGCATTTGGAATTAATTGAAAATGTGCATAAATGACCTTAGCCTAAGGGTCTACATTTTCAAAAAATTTTAGACTATGGTCCAATTAAGGTTCTAATGGGCCAATTAGATTAATCCAAGTATTGGGATGAGATAAATCCAAAAGAATAAGAGAAAATACCCAAAAATGAGTAAATGCTCACATAAGATGAAGAGTTGACTGAGTACAAGATTTATTAGTTAAAAACTATGAGATATTACTTAAAAAATGAGATATTTTGGAACAATGATGCATTTTTGACACCTTGTTAAGGAGAGGGGGACTCTTGAGGTAGGCTCCTATTTCACACATGTGGAAGGGTTTTTAATTCAAAAAAATTGTGATATTTTTATCTCTCCTCTCTCCTGGATCAAACCAAATAAAAAAGGGAACTAAACTGGTCCAAATCTTGTCCAAATTGAGTCAAGCTAAACCTAGAAAATTATAGAACCCATTGGACTTGGTTTGTGGCCTCCTTCACCTATAAATAGATCCTTATTCTTTTGTAAAAAAATTTGTGAATTATACCATGCTAGTATTACATTAAAATAATGATATTTTCTATTATCCCTTAAAAATCCTCTACTTTTGGAGAGCTTGGAGCTTCTATCTCTCTTCAACAACTCTTAGAGCTTTCTTCTCAACTCACTAAACCAATTGATTGTTGCTTGGGAGCTTCACTTCTAGATAAAGAAGCAAGCCAAACCTAGAGGTGAGAAGGAATTTCATGGTTTTTGTTAATATTCTCAAATGATTTCACTTCTCAACCCCTCTCAAGCTTGAGAAGTTTCTAATTAGTTGTTTTTAATGCAAATCAAGCTTTCTAAGAACTTTAATGATTAATCACAAAAAGGTTAATCTTTATGCTTTTTATGTATATCTCCCTCTCCCAAAAAGAATAGTCATTCCTATGGCTAATTCTTTAGAAAAAGAATGCTTCTCATTGATAAATTCTTAATTCAAAACCAAACTCTAAGCTTGTTAAGCTAGATTTTAAGAAAATAGTATTTTTATGCTTTTATATTAATAAAATTATGATTTAATTCCATAATTTGGATTTAATTTTCAGGATAGTTCTACTATCATAATTGTATTACAAAGTCTTATTCTTTTTTAGAAAAATTAAAAATTATTTGTAATACCAGAGTGAAGCTATGGTAAAATTTTTAGAAATTAACACATATCTTATTTTTATGCATAATGCTAAAAGAGGACTTCCTACCATATTCTAGGATTGGACATCCTATGCTAAAAGAATGATTTTCATCATATTGATGAGAAATTGATGAGAAATAAAATTTTAATGTTTATGCATAATTAATTAATTTAAAAAAAGAGAAATTTTCATGATATTTGAGAATCAAGTAATTAAATAAAAAAAAGAGAAATTTTTGGTAAATTTATTTTTATGCAAAAAGAGAAATTCCCATGATATTTGAGAATCAAGTAATTAAATGGAAAAAGATGAATTTTTGGTAAATTTATTTTATGCAAAAAGAGAAATTCCCATGATAATTGAGATCCAAGAAATTAAATGGCAAAAGAGGAATTTTTGGCATAATTCAAATTATAAGTATTTATCAAAAGTGAAATTTTGAGCATTATTAAATTTATTGGGAAATATGGGTAGAATTGATTTTTGTAAATCCCATGAATCTTTTACTCAAAAAGAAAAATATTGTATATATTTCACTTGAGAAATTTGAGAAAGAATATGAAAATATCCATCGAGAAAAAGTACCTTTAACTAGGCCAAGCAATTGACATAAATTTAGAAAAGTCCCATCATCATCGGTATCGAAAGTAGAAAATGTTACTAAATGTGATAAGATGTGAGTGGATGTGATAAGATGTGAATACGATGTGATAAGATGTAAATGTGATGTGATAGGATGTGATAAGATGTGAGTGGATGTGATAAGATGTGGATGGGATGTGATGTAAATGGATGTGGATGTGGATGTGGATGTGAAGAGATGTCGATGGGATGTGATGTAAATGGATGTGGATGTGGATGTGAAGAGATGTGGGTGGGATGTGATGTAAATGGATGTGGATGTGGATGTGATGATATGTGAAATGATGTGATGTGATGTAAATGGTGTTGAAATATACAAGTGAATAGGGTGTGTGCGAGAACAAGCCCTTGGCAAGAGGATGTAAAAGAGAATTTGTAAAAGGTAAGAAGTATCTACTGGGAGAGAATAAAGGGTAGCATGAGAAGATTTAGGAGGTGTGGAGATATTCTAGGAGAGGTGGAGAGAATCAAGCAAAAGAGGTGGAGTAAATCAAGGAGAAATCAGTGGGATTGGATGCTTGGATGTAAACTCTATAAATTGAGGCATTGGCCTAATGAGAATTTGCTGGTTTTTTATTATCCATGTCTACATTAAGCTGACCAAACATTGAATGCTTAATCTCCGTTTTACCAAAGTCACCTACAAATTTGATGAAGAGCTTGGATCTCACTGTAGACAAATCAAATTCTATCTTCACCAACTTGTAGAGCACCCTTGAAAACCTCTAGGGTCAAGAGGAATTAGAGCAATTTGATCTGGAACAATAGTAGAAAATTTAAATTTTCTTCAAAAATAATGCGCCTGCAGAATCGCGATTTTCTTGAGCTGTAGAAGGTGGTTTGCTGCACTGATTTGCTTGGCTGGAGTGGACTGTGGGGAGGCTGGCTATGCATGCCTAGAAGGACTTGCCCTAATGTGGCTCCTAGAGGGAGATCAAGCCCCTCCATTGGCTGGGGTTGTAGTGGGCTACTTGAAAACAACTAAAAAAATGATTATTTATTAATCAAACAACTAAAGTGATTTGCTTGGCTGGACTGTGGGGAGGCTGGCTATGCATGCCTAGAAGGACTTGCCCTAATGTGGCTCCTAGAGGGAGATCAAGCCCCTCCATTGGCTGGGGGTGTAGTGGGCTACTTGAAAACAACTAAAAAAGTGATTATTTATTAATCATCTACTAATCCTAATTAGTGAGATAATGGGCTCATAAATTTGATAGATTCTAGGCTAGGTTCTGATATCATGTTAAATTTGCAGCAATGTGATGAGCTATGGTGGATCAAATGATAGAATCAACAATCTTGTGTTTCTTGGCTTAATCCTCTACTAGACTAATTGCTATTGATGGCCTTGAAAGCATTTGAGCTTATTTGAACTCTAAGGCCTCAGATCTGGGCTCCCCGCATACTCTGTTTTTTGCACACAAAATAGAGGATTAATTTACTAATCAATGATTAATCAGTACTAATCACTATTTTTTGGTGCAATTGAGGTTTCAAATTAACCATTAGGTATTTGATATAGATCCCTATAACTTCAGATTGCAATTCGGAGATGGTTTGATACTCCAACCATTCCGTACAAATTGGTTACCCTTGATTTAATATAATTTTTAGTAATTTTATGCTGATAAATCTGTTGTAATCATCTCCTAAACACCAGATTGAGTTGTAAAAGGGTAGACATTGCCCTTGAATCTTGAAATTGGATCAAGAGGTAAGACCCCCTTCACATTATCATGAGTACAGCACAAGAGATAACCAAATTTAATGGGGAGCAGTTTTACACATGGCCAGACAAAAAGCATGTATCTGCTCATGATGATGAAAAATTTGTGGGGGCTAGTTTGAGGGAAGAGATGAATGTCCAGAGGTGAGGGGAAAAATGAGTGGAAGAGCAGGAATGAAAAAGCATTGGGACTTATCACACTCAGTTTAAATGATGAAATCATTCATCACATCACAGGGATACAATGGGCAAAAGATGCGTGGGATGAAAATAAATTATTTGGCACACAATCTAAAAATTCAAAGATAAATCTATTAATGCAATTCTACAAATTGGATATGAAGGAAAGTGAACCTTTACTCACACACTTGAACAAATATAAAAGCATTAATCAACAACTGGCAGCTATTGACAAAAAGGTAGAAGATGATGAGGCACTTGTAAGATTCCTCCCCAACCTCTCAAAATGTCTAGCATCTTCTCCTGTAATCAATACCCTCTTCAGAAATATAAAAGATCTTGTCTCTGCCTGTTTTGACTTACAGAGCGAAAATATTCTAGAGAGAGAATATTCAGATTTTGAATATTTTTAGATAGAAAAATTTCTCATATTCTTAAAATAAATTCCCCTGAAGCAGAAATTCAGAAAGAACTTTCTAATGTGCAATTGGAATTAATTGAAAATGGGTATAAAGGACCTTAGCCTAAGGGTCTAGATTTTCAGAAATCTTGGATTATGGTCCAATTAAGGTTCTTATGGACCAATAAGATCAATCCATGTGTGGGGAGGAGATAAATCCAATTTTGTAAAAGAAGATACCCAAAAATGAGTAAATGCTCACATAAGGTGAAGAGTTGAATATGTACAAGGTTTATTAGTAAAAAACTATGAGTAATTTTAATAATATGAGATATTTTGGGTATAATGATTCCATTTTGACACATATAAGGAAGGAGAGTCCCTTTAATTCTCACATAAGATGAAGAGTTGAATATGTACAAGGTTTATTAGTAAGAAACTATGAGTGATATTAAAAATATGAGATATTTTGGGTATAATGATTCCATTTTGACACATATGTAAGGAAGAGGAGTCCCTTCAATTCTCACATAAGATGAAGAGTTGAAAATGTACAAGGGTTATTAGTAAAAAACTATGAGTAATATCAAAATATGAGATATTTTGCGTATAATGATTCCATGTTTGACACATATGTAAGGAAGAGGAGGGCCTTCAATGAGGCGAGTACTTTAAATGGACAAATTGAGTTTTTTATCATCAAAAATTGACATATTTCATCTCTCCTCTCTCCTCATTCAAGTCTACTTCCAAAAAGTTAGCTTAACTGACCTAAAAATGGTCAAAAATTGACCAAACTGACTTGGAAAATTCTAGAATCAGTTTGTTTGGTTAGGAGCTCAATTTTTCCTATAAATAAAAGCCTCCCCCTTGTTGAAAATATATAGTGTTTAAGGCATTGTTACTCTATTTCACCCAAGCCAAGAACTATGAATTTATTAATAATTTATTATTTTTTGACATTTCCCTCTTTCAAAGATTGGTTGGCCACTCTTGTCCAAACAAGAGTTGAACCCTCAAACCATCAAGCCAAAGGAAAGCTTTCAAAGTCATTAGTAAGTTGGAGATTCTTCTTTTCACTTATTTTATGATTTTTATGGCTTTAATGGTTCTTATGTTTTATATCTTCTCTAAAAATGTTATGCCTCATTACAAAAGGTACTTCCCTCTCTTTTCTAACAAAACCAACCATTCTCTATCCTAGGTGAATGGTTAATTGATTAATGTCAAGTTTTTATAATGATTATTTTATTATAAAAGTGTTACTTTTAGCCTAATTGAATTTCATGCATAGAGGTATGCATAAAAGATGAATATTTTATTATAAAAGTGTTACTTTTAGCATAATTGAATTTCATGCATAGAGGTATGCATAAAAGATGAATATTTTATTATAAAAGTGTTACTTTTTGCATAATTGAATTTCATGCATAGAGGTATGCATAAAAGATGAATATTTTATTATAAAAGTGTTACTTTTAGCATATTGAATTTCATGCATAGAGGTATGAAAAAAAATGATTATTTTATTATAAAAATGTTACTTTTATCATATTGAAATTCGTGCATAGAGGTGAAAAAAAATTATTATTTTATTATAAAAATGTTACAGAAAAAAATGATTATTTTATTGTAAAAGTGTTACTTTTATCACATTTGAATTTTATGCATAAGTGGAATGAAGGGATGTAATGCATGAAAATATGAGTAATCACCATGTAAACATGATGCCTAAGTGTGTTTAGTCTCTCACACCAAGAGAATGGAAATAGCCTTCCACAAGCCAAGAAGCCATGAGCTCCAAGAAACATGAGTTTCCATTTCTAAAAAATGATCATCAAAAGTTACAACCATGGTCCAAGTCCCCTCTTTTATACATGGACTTGTCCCATTATTAACCCTATTGAATAAAGTTCCTACTTTATTACAAACCATCCCTTCCCAAAGATTTTGTCCTCAAAATCAATAACATGTACAATCTCAAAGTATGAGACTCTAATGTAATCGATGGGAAGTGGTTAAGAGTTCTCAAGTACATCCAAAGCACATATACAATGAAAATTTGGATGCGTACAAGTCCACAAAGCTTCAAGCCCAAAGTGTATGAGTGGGACTGTTATGACAGCCCTTCTAGTCTCGATGAAGACCCTTGAAAATCCTTCATTTAGACTCCATATATTGGGCTGAAAATGATATGTACACTCAGCCATATGTAGCCCACATCATAATCCTTCATTAGGATACGCCATGAAGCTTGTTGGAGTAGAAAAATAGGCCCAATAGTAGACCTTCCCAAAGCTGTCCAGAAATTACAGCATGTATACTTCTCCTCATATTACCCAATTTGCTCAAGTAAACCATACCACTTGGTCACGGAAAGTCATCCACAAGTAAGCCATGTTGTTGGACATACTCCAATGATTGCCAAGTAGCCTCATCCATGGGTAATTGCTTCCATTTGACAAGGTATTCATCAATATTTCGATTCCTCAACTCTCTTGTCCTCTTACCAATAACCCTCTCCGGCTCATAAATGATCTCACCTTCTTCATTCATGGGTGGAAGCTCTTCCATCTCTTGAGGCAAAGATCCCATAAACCTCTTAAGGTTAGATACATGAAACACATTATGGATCCTTGTCGAAGAAGGCAAATCCAACTTGTAGGCCAAATCACCAACCCCCTTGATAATCAAGTATGGTCCATAATACCTATGAGCCAATTTTGAGTTGGTTACACCTTTGAGAGTGTTATGCCGACTCTTGGGAAGCTTCAATAGCACATAATCACCCTCTTCAAACTCCACATCCCTTCTATGAACATCCGCCTTAGCCTTCATGACATCTTGAGCCTTCTTCATATTGTCCTTGCAAAGTTGAAGAAGCTGTCTCATTCTTTCCAACTCTTCTTTTGCCAATGGATTGACCACTTTGTCTTCACGGAAGGCTATCGATGGCACATGTACTTGATATCCATAGAGAGCCTCAAATGGTGACATGCCAATACTCAAATTCTTGCTTGAATTATGGCAAAATTCAGCAAGATAAAACCACTCATCCCAAGATGTTTGCATGTCATGACAATAGTGCCTCAAGTACACCTCAAGCCATTTGTTTGTGCACTCCGTTTGCCCATCCGTTTGAGGGTGATAGGCTGTAGATGGAGTGATTTGAGTACCCAAGCTCTCATATAATGACCTCCAAAAAGTCCCCATGAACTTGGTATCTCGATCACAAACTATGTTAAGTGGCAAGCCATGTATCTTGAATACATGTTCCAAAAATTGCTTGGCAATATGAGATGCTCCATAAGTGGTCTTTGAAGCAATGAAATGGGCTGATTTTGTAAGCCTATCAATCACCACAAATATTTGATCCCATCCATGCTTTGTCTTTGGTAGACCCGTGATGAAGTCCATAGAAATGTGAGTCCATTTACCATCCGGAATAGGTAATGGATGAAGTAAACCACTTGGGAGTTGATGGCTATCCTTATTCTTTTGACAAGAAGCACATTCCATCACAAACTTCTTCACATCTCCCCATATACCTTTCCAATAAAAACTCTTGCTCACTTTATCATAGGTTTTGAGTACACCAAGATGGCCCGAAAGTGGTGAAGAATGCATCTCATGAAGCACCTTTGGTATGTAGAATGAGGTAGGAACCAAATACACCTTATTCTTGTACCACAAGAGACCATTGTGAAGCTTGTAATGAGGAAACTCTCCACCATCACCTTGCTGTAATTTGGTATAAATATGAGCAGCACCTTCATTGATGAGGTATTCCTCTTGAATCCCCTTGATCCATTCACTATATACCTCCATGATTGAAGTTGTAGCGCATGCCCACATTCTAGACAATGCATCCGCCACTACATTGTCCTTCCCGGGTGTGTAGGATATCTCAAAATCATATCCTTGAAGTGTGGCCAGCCATCTCTTTTGCTTTGGAGAAAGATTTGGTTGGGAGAGGAAAAATTTCAGCACCCTATGATCACTTCTCACCTTGAAATGAGCACCATAAAGATAGTGATGCCACTTCTTGATGGCATGAAGTATGGCTAGCATCTCTTGCTCATAAACATGAAGCCCCATCTCCTTTTCGGTAAGCTTTCTACTTTCAAATGCAATGACTCCATGCTCTTGATACAAAACTGCCCCAATCCCTCTACCACTTGCATCCGCCCTCACATAAAATGTCTTTGCAAAATCCGGACATACAAGTATAGGGACTGAAGTGAGCAACTCCTTGAGCTCATTGAAGCTCTTGTTGGCAATGGAATCCCAAAAGAAAGCCTCCCTCTTGAGCAAGTCGGTAAGAGGTGCCGCAATGGATGCATAATGTTGCATGAATCTTCTATAGAAAGAAGATAATCCCAAAAATCCTCTCAATTGAGTTGTATTGCTTGGTGTTGGCCACTCTTTGACACATGCCACTTTCTTAGGATCAGCCCTTATGCCATTCTCACCCACCAAGTGTCCAAGATATTCCACTTCATTGACCATGAATGTGCATTTGCTCTCCTTTGCATAAAGCTTGTGCTTCCTCAACACTTCAAACACTTGCTTCACATGACATAGATGTTCCCCTTTGCTCTTACTATAGATCAAGATGTCATCGAAGAACACTAGCACAAACTTGAAAAGAAGGGGAGCCAATATCCGATTCATCAATGCTTGAAAAGTGGCCGGAGCATTTGTAAGACCAAAGGGCATCACCATGAAGTGAAACAATCCCCTTTCCGTCCTAAATGATGTCTTCTCTTCATCACCTTCCTTCATCCTTATTTGATGATATCCCGATCTCAAATCAATCTTGGTGAAGAACTTTGCCCCTTTGAGCTCATCAAGAAGATCATCAATGCGAGGTATGGGATACCTATTCTTGATTGTGACCTTGTTCAAGTCACGATATCAATGCACATGCGAAAGGATCCATCCTTCTTCTTCACCAAGAGAACGGGAGATGCAAATGGAGATTGTGAAGGTTGAATAAGACCCATAGCAAGCAATTCTTGCACTTGCTTAGCCACTTCCTCTCTTTCTACCTTAGACAGACGGTAAGGAGGCTTGTTGACAACCTTTGCATTCGGTTCAAGTACTATAGCATGGTCAATCTCCCTCTTAGGTGGTAGACTCTTTGGCACTTGCAAAATATCTTCATACTCCTTAAGAAGAGTTGCCATTTCCTCATCTATGTGCTGTCCACTGCCTTCCATCCCCTCTTGGGTAACATGTAACACATAGATAGTGCCAAAAGCCTTAATCTCTTTCTTGAGCCGCCTTGGAGTGATCAAAGAGAGCTTCTTAGGTGCATTTGCAGCAAGTACCACTTGTTGCCCATGATGTAGAAAGCTCATGAAACCTTGTTGAAGGTTCATGTGAATGTCACCAAGTGAAGCCAACCAATCACACCCCATGATAATGTCGATGGGACCCATATCCAAAACCACCAAATCACCTTCCCAAGTGTATGAAGAGGATAAAACCACTTTTGTAGAAGGGCAAACCAAGCTAGTCTTCTCACTTTCCCCATTTGCCACTTGCACTTGGAACGTTGTAGGTGTCTTCTTTGTGTTGAGTTTGAGAGAGTTGATGGATTTAGAGTTGATGAAGCTATGAGTGCTCCCGGAATCCACAAGAATATGTGCAACCCTCCCATTGATGGTCCCCACCAACCTTAGTGTGCTTGGGTTCTTGCAACCCGCCAACAACTCTTGTGAGATAGAGCATATGCAAGCTGAAATTTCTGCATTGGTAGGCATATCTCCATCCACAAGGCTTTCCTTAACTCCACCTCCCGGATCAAACGGAAACTCACCATCCTCCGTGATGAAAGAATGGTCTTCAAGTGACTCCTCATGTGCTTCTTCATTGCAATCCTTCCATTCTTCAATGTCATGAGAGTCATCCTTGTTCTCTTCCTCATCCATGAGGATCATAGTGGCCACAATCTTCTTTGATTTGCACACATGCCCGGGTGACCACCTCTCTTTGCACTTGAAACATAGCCCTTTGCTTCTCAACTCCTCAATCTTTGGATCATCCATTCTTTGAGTCTTCTTGAAGGGTTGAAAGGGCTTCTTCTTCATGAAGTCACTACTCCTTTTGGCATCAAATTGATGTATCCCATTCTTTGGCTGTCCACCCCCAAATGATGTAGGAGTTCTTGGATTAGAGGATGGTAATGTAGAGGTAGGACCTTTCCCAAAATTGTAAGAAGTAGTGGTTGGTTTGAGTGTGTCTTTGGTGAAGGTCATGGGCTGAGATCTCTTGTACTTTGGCTCATAGAGTTCGGCTAACCTCATAGCTTCTTTGAGAGAGCTAGGCCTTTGAGCCGACACATCCGCCTTGATGAAGTGTTCAAGCCCATGCACAAACTTTTTCATCTTCATGTCTTCACTCAAGCCTTCCACGTACATTGAAAGCTTCAAAAATTTCTTGATATAATCTCTCACCATCATCCCCTTTTGAGAAAGTTCATACCATTCTTCATGGTAACGGTCAAGCACTAGGGGTGAAATGAAGGCCAAGTTCATCTCCCGCTTCAATCCTTCCCAAGTTGATGGCGTGTTCCCTTGTTTGACCAAGTGCCTCCACCATTGATGTGCATAATCTTCAAGGTGTAAGGAAGCAAATTGTACCATATCACGCTCACTTTTTGGGTAAAGTTGGAAATAAGTGTCAAGCTTAGTAGCCCACTCCTCCAACTCTTGCGGAGATGATCCATCACCTTTGAACTTTGATAGTGAGACTTTGTCTTTGACATCCTTAGAAGCTGTGTAGGATGGGTTGTCATGTTGGGTAGAGGGTTTGAACCTTTGCATCTTCATATACGATTCCATGAATTGCGCAAAGTCTTTGTAGTCCCTCTTGATGTCATTTGGTAACTCCATCCACTTCTCATGAGCATCCCTTTGTCTTTGGGCAAAGGACAATTGGTTCCAATCGAGTACCACCTCTTCATCAATCATGTGCATATTGGAATTAGATGGACCCGAGTGAAAAGAAGAATGAAACATGTCCTTGACAAGGGGCCTCCCTGCATCCGCCATGAATCCAAAAGTAGCATTCTTGGTGGCATGCTCATGCATTACTTTGGGAGAAACCTCTTGTGCCATAGGTAGCTTGCCTTCCCTACGGCCTTCAAAAGCTGTCCCATATTGCTTGCCTGCATGTGAAACACCATGACCACTATCAAATGAAGGTTGGCTCATTGGCCGAGCCACCCTCTCTTCCAAGACTTCCATCCTTGTGGCCATAGTATCAAGTCTATCATTGACCTCCACCCTTGTAGCCATCGTGTCCATCTTCGCATTCATTTGCATCAGCATTTGCATGATCGAATCGATGGGGATGGTATGTGACGCTTGTGGGGTGGGCTTGTGGGCACTTCCAACATTCACTTCTTCATGCACTTCCCTTGAAGTATGCCCACAAGTATCTTCCAGAGCATCTAAGATTCCTTGCTCCATAATTGCTTCTTCTCCCTCTACCTCGTCGGGAGTCAAGGTGTTATGCTTTGGTCGCCCTCTTGTCCTCGTTCCCATGGAAAGTATCGGTTTCAAAGATTTGGCTCTAACTTGAGGTAGGGATGTCCGATTGAAGTGGTCTAGAGCTTGTTGGAGAGCTAATGAGGTGTACTAGACCACTATACAAAGACCCTTAAGAGGTGAGAAGTGCTACTATTCTCTGTTTTAGGGTTTACAGGGTTATAGGCTGAAATAGTATTTTGAGCATAACTTGAGCTAGAAATATCCGAATGCAAAACTTCTTAGCTCAAATCGAAGCCCTCGATGAGTACTACGAGCCTATGTGATTAGATCTTGAAGACCTTAAAACCCCTATGACTGAATTAGGGTTTACTGTTTCTGCAAAAACCCTAATTTCTACCCCAAAGAGATATCGAAACGGAAAGGTTAAGGGCTCGTTGGGTAGCTCTAAGGAAGCACTAAGAGCTCGTATGATCACCTTTAATTCAGTCTAAAAGGTTTGGGACTGAATTAGGGTTTTGTAAATCTGCAATTTTCTTGCCCAAGTGACCCTTTTGTGCCCCCAATGATCCTTGCTTGTTCCCGCACCTTTGTTAGCACCTTTTGCACTTCCTTTGCATCCCAAGGTCTGCAATTAATGTTTCACCAACCTCAATTGCCATGCATAGTCAAGATTTTGGAAGAATTTCGCCATAGTCTCCTTTGTAAATGGAGCCAAATCTCAACTGAAAATGCAATTTCTGAAATCAAAATACAATGCTCTTTGCATCCCACAATGCCATGAAAGCTCTTATGCAATCTTTGTCCATCAAGGCATTAGCAACATCCACGCAATATGATGGAATAGGGGGCCCCATTGCCCAAATGCATCCATAAAGTCGATGTGAGGATTGTTGAGGACGCGCGTTGAAGCTTGCCGATCTCCCGGCCAAGCCCTTCTCACCCCTTCACCAAGTTTTCCTCCAAGGTGAAGGTTGAGGCCATGTCTTCACCACCATGTACCTAATCCTCCACCGTATCGCTTTCCCAAAGCAATCACGACACGGTAGATTCAAAACATGCTCCCCTTGGCCTCTCCAACCAACGCCAAGGTACCCTCACACATTGCTAGATTCACTAGGAAATGAAAGTGAATGCAATGGTGAGTGTATGTGTTTGGAATTTACAAATGGGATGAAGGTAAAATCACTTACATGTGTGTGGCATGACTCATGCCATTTACAATATTCTCATGAATCATTATGCATGAATTCATGCTCATTCTCATAACTCCATTCATCAAAACAATCCAACATCAACCATCAAATCACAATGCCCTCACCATGGCATTTGGCATTTGCATAAGCATTTGTAAGACCAAAGTCAAGGCATATGTAATTGCATTCCTAGTGTCCATATGGCATCAAAATGAGCATGTTTCCATGGCATGGTATGAGCTTGTCAAATGGCAATCCATAGCATGGATATGGCATATGAATGGTGTATATGATATGTGAATGATGCTTCAATTCCAACCAATGCTACATAGATTTGCCATTAAATGCTTCATTTCTGAAATTTAGGGTTTCTCAATGTAATGAACCCCAATCAACTCCCAAAGCCCCAATGAATGCTTCAAAATTGCTAGAAATTGATGAAGGCACTCACCAATGGCATCCCTTAAGCTTCAATGACTGAAATTTGTTGAAGGAGGCTTCATATTGATGAAAAACGTGGCCACTTTAGCACTGACTTGCAGCCATGTAGAAGGTAACCAATGCTCATGAAAATGGCATGAAAAGTCTACCAAAACATGAGATAAAACTTGCATATGATCCATGGTAGGCATAGCAAGCAAAGAAGCTCCATTTCCACCATGAAAACGGCGCCGTTTCGCCGTCAGGCTGCCGCTGCAAATCGCGAAAACGCCTTGCCTTTGAAGCACCAAAGCTCCCATACAATACTCATACCTTGCTTATGATTGTTTCCCCCATGTTTGCTTGCCATTTGGTGAAGGTTTGGTTGAGGAAAACCATGGCTAGGGTTGCAGGAAACTCCACAGAAGCAAAAACGTTTTTGGATTAAGTTTCCTAATCACGATTAACTATTTCCCCCAAATTTGGTCCAAACTTTTCAAAAAATTTGGTCCATACCCCTAGATTTGGTCCAGAAAGGGCAAAAATGGCCAAAATCACTCAAAATCTAAGCAATCTACATGAAATGCTCACCATCCCCATGAGATTAATCAAGATTAGAGAAGATTTGTCAAGAATCACTCAAGGATTACAAGAAAATGAGAAAAAAAAATTAAAAGAAACTCAAATTTTCAAGCAAATTTTCCCAACAACCCATGCATGCCCATGATCAAAATCAAGAGCTCTGATACCAATTGGAATGAAGGGATGTAATGCATGAAAATATGAGTAATCACCATGTAAACATGATGCCTAAGTGTGTTTAGTCTCTCACACCAAGAGAATGGAAATAGCCTTCCACAAGCCAAGAAGCCATGAGCTCCAAGAAACATGAGTTTCCATTTCTAAAAAATGATCATCAAAAGTTACAACCATGGTCCAAGTCCCCTCTTTTATACATGGACTTGTCCCATTATTAACCCTATTGAATAAAGTTCCTACTTTATTACAATAAGAAGATGCATAAAAGATTGATTTTAATTCAAAAGTGTCATTCTCATCTAAATTGAATTTATGCATAAGAAGATGCATAAAAGATTGATTTTAATTCAAAAGTGTCATTCTCATCTAAATTGAACTTATGCATAGGAAGATGCATAAAAGATTGAATTTTAATTCAAAGTTTCATTTTCATTTAAAATGAATTTATGCATGGGAAGATGCATAAAAGATTGATTTTTATTTCGAAAGTGTTAAGTCTCCTTAAATGGAACTTATGCATAATTAGATGCGTAAAGAAATCTTATATCAATATAAGAATTCCCTTGTATTCTATAAATACTTATGGGATGAGTTAGGATGTGATAAGATGAGTTAAGATGTGATAAGATACTTATGGGATGAGTTAGGATGTGATAAGATGAGTTGAGATGTGATAAGGTACTTATGGGATGAGTTAGGATGTGATAAGAGGTGTATGAGATGTGATGAGATGTGTATGAGATGTGATGAGATGTGATAAGATACTTATGGGATGAGTTAGGATGTGATAAGAGGTGTATGAGATGTGATAAGATACTTATGGGATGAGTTAGGATGTGATAAGAGGTGTATGAGATGTAATGAGATGTGATGAGATGTGATAAGATACTTATGGGATGAGTTAGGATGTGATAAGATGAGTTAAGATGTGATAAGATACATATGGGATGAGTTAGGATGTGATAAGATGAGTTAAGATGTGTATGGGATGAGGTAAGAAGTGTATGTGATGGGATAAGATGTATATGAGATGAGTTAGGATGTGATAAGACGAGTTAGGATGTGATAAGAGGTGAGATATGATAAGAGGTGTATGAGATGTGATAAGATGTGATAAGATGCATATGAGATGAGTTAGGATGTGATAAGATGAGTGAAGATGTGATAAGATGTGTATGGGATGAGATAAGAAGTGTATGTGATGAGATAAGATGTATATGGGTTGTGATAGGGCGAGAATGGATGTGATGTAAAAGAATAGATGTGAAGGCGTATGGGGCTATATGAATGGGAATGTGGAAATGGATGTATGTATGTGGATGTGTGGATGTGGAAGTGGAAGTGGGAGTGTGGATGTATGAATGTGAAAACGGATGTATGCATGTAGATGTAAAAGTATGGATGTGAATGAGAATGTGGATGTGGATGTATACATGGAGATGTGGATGTATGCATGTAGATGTAGAAGTATGGATGTGGATGTGAATGTATACATGGAGATGTGGATGTATGCATGTAGATGTAGATGTAGATGTATGGATGTGAATGAGAATGTGGATGTGGATGTATTCATGGAGATGTGGATGTATGCATGTAGATGTAGATGTATGGATGTGAATGAGAATGTGGATGTGGATGTATACATGGAGATGTGGATGTATGCATATAGATGTAGATGTATGGATGTGAAAGAGAATGTGGATGTGGATGTATTCATGGAGATGTGGATGTATGCATGTAGATGTAGATGTATGCATGTGAATGTGAATGTGGATGTGGATGTATGCATGGAGATGAATGTATGGATGAGATGTGGATGTGAATGTGAATGTATGGATGTGAATGTGAATGGAGATATGGATGTATGCATGGAGTTGTGGATGTATACATGTAGATGTAGATGTGTGAATGCGGATATGGATGTATGTATGTGGATGTGGGATTGGAGGTATGATGTGGATGTATGCATGGATGTGTATGTAGAATAATGAACGTGAATGTGTATGGAAAATAATGTGTCGTCAATATGAGTAAATGGATGAAAATGAATACACATTGAATGGAATGTGGATTAAGTAATGTGGATTGAGGAGGGATAATGTGGAAAGACGAGAGTTCGATATAGAAACTGTATTTTGTGACTGTTTGTAAATGACTGTTTTATGTCAAGAATGTTGGGGAAGCATTTTGACCGTCTTGTGGATTAAGGTCATGAAGACCGAACTGATAAAGTTACAACTGCTGACGGAGAGTCAATGGAGGACATCTCGCGTAGCAAGGTCGACCGAGGTCTTGACCAGCCTCGGTTCGATTTAAATGGTGAGCTTCCGGTACGGTGGATTAGGGACCAAGGAAGCGGTCTATGAGTGAAGCGCTAGGTCACCTGCGAAGGATCCTAGAGGGCGCTGACCATACGGTGCTCGGGCTCTGGGTCACCGAAGATATCCACACGTGCATCGTGGAAGATATTGGAACAAGGAATAAGAGTTGTTTTCTGAAATCGGGCATGGATCTGGTTGATTGACCTTGCTGGTCCTCAACGGATAAGTCCATGGCTCTTTTATATGGACCTATGGGTTGATCTTGCTGATCTTCCACGGAGATTCCATTCTATTATGTGAATATATTGCTGATTACTATAAGCTAGGAACTATGGAAAAGGCCCCTGAGTGAACAGGTGGTGAGCGTTCTGGTTGCCAATGATGCTATAAGTACACCGATGAATGAATGACTGGAAATAAGGATTCAACCAGGGACTTTGAGGATTGTCATCAGTGACATAATGGTTTCATTAAAGGATTGTTTTAAAGTTAGCTGATGCTAAGAAAAAGGTAATTTCATATTGGTGGGTGTATAAGTGGTGTGACTAGTTTTATGTTTGCATGAACTTCCGGCTAGGGGGCCTTGGAACTCTTTTCCTGGTACCCGAGACAAAACCTAACCAAATTCTTAATTGGATCCCATCACTACAGTGGTTGGGTGGTTGGCTAACCCATGGGACTGGATGGGGTTAGGCTGGACTGATGGATCCGTAAATCGAGACTCATTTTCTGTTATTGCGATAGATGAAGTAAATCCCGGATAATAATTGTTCTATGGATAGGAATCAATGGTTGTGCCTCTTGATAGGGAAAAAAGCATTGATCCCAATGATCCAAGTGCAAGTTTCTTCCTTGATCTAACCGAGTACCTTTATAGGTGCAGTCAGATCAATTTGATCAGCAATGGTCTTGACTACCTTAGAGTAAAGAGTTATCTTGGTGGAATCGCCCGTGTTTTCCGGGTAAAGGAAGTTTTTCCGGGTTCGGTTTTGGATAAACCGACGGATTAGTCTCTTGTCCGGATATCCGTGGGTGAGGCCCCGAATGTGGGACCCCTGCCCCGCGCAAGATGTGCTACTTCCACTGCTAGCACCCCGAATCCGTTGCGCAGTGGGGACAGGGATCTCACAGTTGGTATCAGAGCGAATTGGCTAATAAAGATCAACTGAGAAGCCAAATATGTCAAAAATTTATCAAGAAGCACAAAAAGGTTGTAATTGTGTGATATAATTCATACAAACTGATATTCAAACTGAAAATTCGTAAATTAGTAATTGGGTCTTCAATTGGAAGTACCGCAATTGTATGGAACCCTGACTTGCTTGAGACGACTTGCTTGAGGCTTAGACATGATGGTATTTACCTTATACTTCCAAGTATCATGACTACCTGTATATACCGAGGGTATAACTGCAGCTCTTTACCGTCGGCAGTATATACGAGTAAATCTAAGACTTGAAATTATAAGCATTAATGCTATCCAGTTGATGAATTCGAATGTGGTTGATATGATTTTTAATTCTGTTTGAGAACTGAAGAATTGATTTGGATTCTGATTGAAAAATGATGATCCCTGAAAATTGGTTGAAATGTAATGAGCTGAGCGAAACCACAATGAGGATGAATGGGATGAGTCCTTGTGATGATATTCATAACTGGAATAATGATAATGATTTCAGCAAATCATTATGAGATTAGTAGATTGTGCTGTCAAATTGCTACTATTAACACTTGACACGGTAGATCAAGTTAAGGGATGACAAATTGAGAACTTGCTTGACTGAAATTTTCGTAGAGGAATGTTCAGAAGGAAATTTTTCGGTCTAATGGACCATTATCGTGTTAAAGATATGAATGATATGATCTGAATGAATTGTTATTTAATGATGAGTTCTATATAAGGGATATTTATCCCTGTATTCTGTTGGGTTGACCAGAATATAAGGAACCCCAGAATAAATTGGATCTTAAGAAAAAAGAGTTGTTCTCTACTTTGTGAGATGAGGACATCTTGCACTTTTTTTAAGTGGGGTAGAACGTAAGATTCTTCCCAGCCTTCGAGGTATGCAGAGTAAGAACCTCCCTTTCTGATCTTATAATTATTTCTCCTCTAAAATAAAAGAAAGATTCTGTTTAAAAAAGGAAGACCCTTTTCCCAGAATACTTTCTCAGGAGCCCACCTGTTTTAAGGATTCAAAACGATGAGTTCAGAAGTGAGAACCGGTGTTTTAGATACCAAGGTTTTGGTCATAATGTTAAAAGACTGCCCGACTCCTGCCATGTCAAAGGCACAGGGAAGTCAAGAACCCAAATTCAGAGACCAATTCCTTCATACCAATCTAATCAGGGTCCGTCTCGGACAAGATTGCTTAACTCCATTAACTAGGTCTGACCCATTGATTAGGGTCGAGATGTCTAGACAAATACTTGACGACATAGAGCAGCAGATACAAACAATTCATAAAGATATAGAAGCTGCCCAGGATTGACAAAAGCACTAGACAGATAAGAAGAGGACAATCAGAGAATGCAAAGAAACAGATATGGTCTTCATTCGAGTACGGCCAAAAGAAGTTCTTTATCTCTGGGAAGTATAAGAAGTTATCCCCCAGATATAGTGGGCCATATTTGATTTCAAAGAAAGTAGGTGACTTAGCCATACGAGCTTCTTCTACCTACTCATCTCAAAGTTCATAATGTATTTCATGTAAGCCTTCTAAAGAAAAATGTGCCAAACCCAATTCATGGAAAGACGGTAAAACTTCAGTGACAAGATACCCCGTTGGCTTCAAGGTTACGCTATTTCCTTCTTTTATATAAGTCATAACTCTTACTTGTGGCTCGCAGTAATCTTACTTCCATCGATCTCCTTTCTTTCTTAATCTCCTTCATGGCTTAGCAGCAAGAACTGGTTTTATCCATGATGATTTCTCACCTTCAAGACACAAGCGAGTCTGCGAAGAAGGATTTTCTAGAACTGTATGAGCGCTCACATTTCCCTCACTTGGGAACTTCTGTAGCTCAGACCAAATGGCGGACCTATCAAGACATAACTAGGGTAACACCGTGGGGTCAGCAGCACTTTCGTAACAATGTCCGCTTGGCGATGGTTATTGAAGCTTTGGGTTTGGGTCCCCGATACTATTGCGTGATGAGTTCAAGGCATGGTGGATTTTCTGAGCGGGTCTTCTTACTTGCGTGTTTTCTTCCTCACCAGAAGATATGCCTTTATCCCGTTTTTGGCTTACCTCTCAGAGGTCCTTTTATAAGGTCACCTCATACTAATGAGATAGGTACTGCAATAACCAACCGAATTATTCCCAGAGATGAGTTACCTTATACGTGTGCTGCTTGTGAGTGCTACTTTTGTGACCATATGATGGACGGGCTTATGGAATTGTAAAGAATTCTTCTATCTTTACTGTATATGATCCAAGAATGAATAAAGTTGAAATCTTGTTCTTGTCTTGAGTCTTGCTCTCTTTGAGACTTTTCTTGGTGGTTAATCTTAATAAAAATTTTCTCTTAGTCTCATATTCGTGCATCTTGCGAAATTACCCCAGTTTGCGAGATGAGGACATCTCACGTTTTTCAAGTGGGAGAGAATGTAAGATTCCTCCCCAGCCTCTCAAAATGTCCAGCATCTTCAATACCCTCTTCAGAAATATAAAAGATCTTGTCTCTGCCTGTTTTGACTTACAGAGAGAAAATATTCTAAAGAGAGAATATTCAGATTTTGAATATTTTTAGATAGAAAAATTTCTCATATTATTAAAATAAATTCCCCTGAAGCAGAAATTCAGAAAGAACTTTCCAATGTGCAATTGGAATTAATTGGAAATGGGTATAAAGGACCTTAGCCTAAGAGTCTAGATTTTCAAAAATCTTGGATTATGGTCCAATTAAGGTTCTTATGGACCAATAAGATCAATCCATATGTGGGGAGGAGATAAATCCAATTTTGTAAAAGAAGATATCCAAAAATGAGTAAATGCTCACATAAGGTGAAGAGTTGAATATATACAAGGTTTATTAGTAAAAAACTATGAGTAATTTTAATAATATGAGATATTTTGGGTATAATGATTCCATTTTGACACATGTAAGGAAGGAGAGTCCCTTCAATTCTCACATAAGATGAAGAGTTGAATATATACAAGGTTTATTAGTTTTAAGAAACTATGAGTGATATTAAAAATATGAGATATTTTGGGTATAATGATTCCATTTTGACACATATGTAAGGAAGGGGAGTCCCTTCAATTCTCACATAAGATGAAGAGTTGAAAATGTACAAGGGTTATTAGTAAAAAACTATGAGTAATATCAAAATATGAGATATTTTGCGTATAATGATTCCATTTTTGACACATATGTAAGGAAGGGGAGGGCCTTCAATGAGGCGCCTACTTCACATGGGCAAATTGAGTTTTTTATCATCAAAAATTGAGATATTTCATCTCTCCTCTCTCCTCATTCAAGTCTAGTTCCAAAAAGTTAGCTTAACTGACCTAAAAATGGTCAAAAATTGACCAAACTGACTTGGAAAATTCTAAAATCAGTTTGTTTGGTTAGGAGCTCAATTTTTCCTATAAATAAAAGCCTCCCCCTTGTTAAAAATATATAGTGTTTAAGGCATTGTTACTCTATTTTACTCAAGCCAAGAACTATGAATTTATTAATAATTAATTAGTTTTTGACATTTCCCTCTTCCAAAGATTGGTTGGCCACTCTTGTCCAGACAAGAGTTGAACCCTCAAACCATCAAGCCAAAGGAAAGCTTTCAAAGTCATTAGTAAGTTGGAGATTCTTCTTTTCACTTATTTTATGATTTTTATGGCTTTAATGGTTCTTATGTTTTATGTCTTCTCTAAAAATGTTATACCTCATTACAAAAAGGTATTTCCCTCTCTTTTCTAACAAAACCAACCATTCTCTATCCTAGGTGAATGGTTAATTGATTAATGTCAAGTTTTTATAATGATTATTTTATTATAAAAGTGTTACTTTTAGCCTAATTTAATTTCATGCATAGAGGTATGCATAAAAGATGAATATTTTATTATAAAAGTGTTACTTTTAGCATAATTGAATTTCATGCAAAGAGGTATGCATAAAAGATGAATATTTTATTATAAAAGTGTTACTTTTAGCATATTGAATTTCATGCATAGAGGTATGAAAAAAATGATTATTTTATTGTAAAAATATTACTTTTATCATGTGTCGTCAATATGAGTAAATGGATGAAAATAATGTGTCGTCAATAATATGAGTAAATGGATGAAAATGAATACACTTTGAATGGAATGTGGATTAAGTAATGTGGATTGAGGAGGGATAATGTGGAAAGACGAGAGTTCGATATAGAAACTGTATTTTGTGACTGTTTGTAAATGATTGTTTTATGTCAAGAATCCTGGAGAAGCATTTTGACCGTCTTGTGGATTAAGATCATGAAGACCGAACTGATAAAGTTGCAACTGCTGACGGAGAGTCAATGGAGGACGTCTCGCGTAGCAAGGTCGACCGAGGTCTTAACCAGCCTCGGTTCGATTTAAATGGTGAGCTTCCGGTACGGTGGATTAGGGACCAAGGAAGCGGCCTATGAGTGAAGCGCAAGGTCACCTCGAAGGATCCTAGAGGGTGCTGACCATACGGTGCTCGGGCTCTGGGTCGCCGAAGATATCCACACATGCGTCATGGAAGATATTGGAACAAGGAATAAGAGTTGTTTTCTGAAATCGGGCATGGATCTGGTTGATTGACCTTGCTGGTCCTCAACAGATGAGTCCATGGCTCTTTTAAATGGACCTGTGGGTTGATCTTGCTGATCTTCCACGGAGATTCCATTCTATTATGTGAATATATTGCCGGTTACTATGAGCTAGGAACTATGGAAAAGGCCCCTAAGTGAACAGGTGGTGAGCGTTCTGGTTGCCAATGATGCCATAAGTACACCGATGAATGAATGACTAGAAATAAGGATTCAACTAGAGACTTTGAGGATTATCATTAGTGACATAATATTTTCATTAAAGGATTGTTTTAAAGTTAACTGATGCTAAGAACAAGGTAATTTCATATTGGGTGTGTAAGTGGTGTGACTAGGTTTATGTTTGCATGAACTTCCGGCTAGGGGGCCTTGGAACTCTTTTCCTTGGTACCCGGGACAAAACCTAACCAAATTCTTATTTGGATCCCATCACTACAGTGGTTGGGTGGTTGGCTAACCCATGGGACTGGATGGGGTTAGGTTGGACTGATGGATCCGTAAATCGAGACTCATTTTCTGTTATTGCGATAGATGAAGTAAATCCCGGATAATAATTGTTCTATGGATAGGAATCAACGGCTGTGCCTCTTGATGGGGAAAAAAGCGTTGATCCCAATGATCCAAGTGCAAGTTTCTTCCTTGATCTGACCGAGTACCTTTATAGGTGCAGTCAGATCAATTTGATCAGCAATGGTCTTGACTATGTTAGAGTAAAGAGTTATCTTGGTGGAATCGCCCGTGTTTTCCGGGTAAAAGAAGTTTTTCCGGGTTAAATCGACGGATTAGCCTCTTGTCCGGATATCCGTGGGTGAGGCCCCGAATGTGGGACCCCTGCCCCGCACAAGATGTGCTACTTCCGCTGCTAGCACCCCGAATCCGTTGCGCGGTGGGGACAGGGATCTCACAGCACTAGCAGTGCTTCTGAAGGGTGTGGACAAAGGTGAATATGAAAACATTGTAGCAGTACTAAAGAATGTACCTGAATTGAAGCTACACGAGATAGAAGGAGCTCTACTAGTAGAGCAAGAGACCAGGGCAAAGAGAAGAAATGACTGGACTCAACAGCAGGAGAAGAAAAAGCATAGGAGGATTCTCTTGAGGACGAGGAAGAGGAAGAGGTAGAGTAGGAGAAAGGACCTTCACTTGCCACAACTGTAGAAATCCAGGACACATGGCAAGAGACTGCTACAACAAACCCAGTGGAGAAGGAACGACATCGGCAAACTTCATGGAGGCTCCTAAGGAAGTGGAGTCGGATCATCTTTTCTGAGAGAGAGAGAGAGAGAGAGAGAGAGAGAGAGAGAGAGAGAGAGAGAGAGACCCCACAACCCAATGTAACCTGCCCCAACAGAGTATAACCACCTCTGAGCCACCAATGATCTAGGCCATGTGGTAGATGTATGTGTGAGCACTTTAGTCAAGGTCACAGGCACTTGTAGTAGCCTTGGACACATAGAGAGAGAGAGTATCAAGGACTATGAGTTTAGGGACTTGAGGCACTGGTCTCGCAGACTATCAAGTAAGAGAAAAACTTGGTATAGGGTCCAGGTGTGCTAGGAGTATTTACTTGAGGGGAGGTGTTGAAATATACAAGTGAATAGGGTGTGTGCGGGAAGAAGCCCTTGGCAAGAGTCTGTAAAAGAGAATTTGTAAATGTGAGAGAACCTGTGAAAAGGTGAGTAGTATCTACTAGGAGAGAATAAAGGGTAGCATGAGGAGATTAAGGAGGTGTGGAGATATTCTGGGAGAGGTGGAGAGAATCAAGCAAAAGAGATGGAGTGAATCAAGGAGAAATCAGTGGGATTGGATGCTTGGATGTAAACTCTATAAATTGAGGCATTGACCTAATGAGAATTTGCTGGTTTTGGATTATCCATGCCTACATTAATCTATCAATTATTACTCACTAATCACGTCTTAATTATCATCTAATCTCTTTGTTAATGATGTTGATTCTAGCATTTGATCCACCATAGCTCATCACATTGCTGCAAATTTAACAAATGGATGTGGATGTGGATGTGAAGAGATGTGGATGGGATGTGATGTTAATGGATGTGGATGTGAATGTGATGAGATGAGATGAGATTGAGATGTGATGATATGTGAAAGGATGTGATGTGATGTAAATGGATGTGGATGTGGATGTGAAGAGATGTGGATGGGATGTGATGTGATGTAAATGGATGTGGATGTGAAAGTGATGAGATGATATCGAGATGTGATGATATGTGAAAGGATGTGATGTGATGTAAATGGATAAGAATGAGATGTGGATGTGATGTAATGTGGGTGGAATGAATGTGATGTGATGTGGATGCAATGAATGTGATGGATGTGAATGGGTGTGATAGATGTGAGTGGATGTGATGAGATGTTAATGGATGAGATGTGATGTGAATGGATGTGAATGTGATGTGACGATATCTAAATGGATGTGATGTGATGTGAATATGATATGATGAGATGTAAATGGATGTGAGTATGATGTGATGTGACATGAATGGATGAGATGTGATGTGGATGGATGTGATGTGATGAGATGTGGATTTAATGAATATAAATGAATGTGATGTAATGTGAAAGGATGTGATGTGATGTAAATGGATAAGAATGAGATGTGGATGTGATGAAATGTGGGTGGAATGAATGTGATGTGATGTGGATGCAATGAATGTGATGGATGTGAATGGGTTTGATGGATGTGAGTGGATGTGATGAGATGTTAATGGATGAGATGTGATGTGAATGGATGTGAATGTGATGTGATGATATCTAAATGGATGTGATGTGATGTGAATATGATATGATGAGATGTAAATGGATGTGAGTATGATGTGATGTGACATGAATGGATGAGATGTGATGTGATGAGATGTGGATCTGAATGAATATAAATGAATGTGATGTAATGTGAATGGATGGATGAGATGTAAGGTGGATGAATGTGATGTGATGTGGATCTAGGTAGATGTGAATGGATGAGATGTGATGTGAATGGACGTGATGTGATGTGATGTGATGTGGATATGGGTAGATGTGAATGGATGAGATGTGATGAGATGTAATATGATGTGATTGGATGAGAATGGATGAAGGACGATGGGAATACATATGATTGGATGTGGAATAAGCAATGTGAATTGATGTAGAATAATGTGGAATAACGAGAAATGATGTGGAACAATGTGAAAAGATGAGAGTTCGTTAGAAACTGTATTTATGAAACCTGTTTTTAAATGACTGTTTTATGTCAAGAAAGCTGGGAAAGCATTTTGACCATCTTGTGAATGAGGTCATGGAGACCTAATTGATAAAGTTACAAAAACAGCTGATGACGGAGAGTCAACGGAGGATGTCTCACGTAGCAAGGTCAACCGAGGTCTTGACCAGCCTCGTTTCGATTTAAATGGTGAGCTTCCGGTACGGTGGATGAGGGACCAAGGAAGCGGCCTATGAGTGAAGCGCTAGGTGACCTGTGAAGGAGCCTAGAGGGTGCTGACTATACGGTGCTCGGGCTCTGGGTCATCGAAGATACCCACGCGTGCGTCGAAGAAGAAAATGGAACAAGGAGTTAGAGTTGTTTTCTCAACTCTTGTATGGATCTAGTTGATTGTCCTGCAAGTCTTCAACGGATGAGTCCATGAATCTTTTATATGGATCTGTTGGTTGATCTTGCTGATCTTCAACGGAGAGTCCATTTGGATTTTCATAAGTGAATATATTTCCGGGTACTATGAGCTAGGAACTATTGAAAAGGCCCTTGAGTGGACAGGTGGTGAGCGTTCTAGTTGCCAATGATGCCATAGGTACACCGATGAAGGAATGATTGGAAATTATAATTCAACCAGATATTTTGGAGGATTATGATCAGTGATACTATGGTTTCATTAAAAGATTATCTTAAAGACAGCTGAATCTGTGAAACATGCAATTTCATATTGGGTGTGTAAGTGGTGTGACTATCTTGAAGTTGGCTTGAAGCGCCGGCTAGGGGGCCTAGGAACTCTTTTCCCTGGTACCCGGGGCAAAATATAACCAAATTCCTAAATGGATCCTATCACTACAGTGGTTGGTAACCCATGGGATGGGGTTAGTCTGGACTGATGGATCCCTAAAATGAGACTCAATTCTGTTAAATTACGATAGTTGAAGTAAATCCCGGATAACCCTTGTTCTATGGAAAAGAATCAACGGATGTGCCTCTTGATGAGGAAAAAAGCATTGGACTCTATGATCCAAGTGCAAGTCTTTTCCTTGATTTGACCATGAGACTTATGGGTTTAGTCGGATTAGGTAGTATTTACCTTATAACTCCAAGGACCATGACTACCCGTATATACCGTGAGTATAACTACAGCTCTTTATTGGCAATATATACGAGTAAATCTAAGACCTTGAAATTATAAGCAAAAATGCTATCTAGATGATGAATTCGAATGGTGGTTGATATGATTTTAGAATTCTGGTTGAGAATTGATGAGCTGATTTGGATTCTGATTGAAAGATGATTCCTGAATTATGGTTGAAGAAAGATAAGTTGAACAAAGCCACAATGAGGATGAATGGGACGAATCCCAGTGATGATGTTAGTAACTGGAATGACGATTATGACTTCAGCAAATCACTATGAGATTAGTTGATTGTGCTTACAGATTGTTGCTGTTAACCTTTGATCCAGTGGATCTAATTAAGGGATGACAAATTGAGAACCTTCTCTCTTGGTTTCAAAAGGCGCACGCGGGGGGGAGGCTGCAAGCACAGCCTGCAGGCGAAAATCGCTCCCCCCATAAATTTTTTTAAAAGCTTTATACTAAAGCTTAATAAAAGCTTTATTTAAAGAATTTTGATTTTTTGTTAAAAAGAGTTTTTTTAAATTATTTATTAAAAAAAGAGCTTTTCAAAGCTTGGAAAAAAGCTAAAAAAAGAGGAGAAAATACAAAATTTGGAAAAAAAAATTCTATGGATATTTTTTGAAAATTATTTTCTTGAAAACTCTTGGCTTTCCGCATTCTCGGGAAACCTTTTGGCTTTCCGAATTCCAAAAAATCTTTTGATCTTTCGGATTCCGAAAACTTTTGACCTTTCACATTCCAATTTTTTTTTGTCTTTTCATTTTTCTAAAACTGTTGGCTTTCTGTATTCCGAGAAAACCATCTGGATTCTGAAATTTTTTGACCGTTCGTATTCTAATGCGTTCAAGGTAAATTAAAATTTTTAAAAAAATTCTTGAAAATTAGTGAAAAATTAGACAAAGGTTATTTTAAATTTCTAGAAAATGTGGGGTTGGTGTTTGGCATGTGGTGTGTCCATTCGGGCGCCCATGACCATTCAAATTCTTTTAAAAATATATTTTTGGCCTAGAAAATTAGAAAATCTATGAAAATTATAAATTTTCATTGGATTTGAGAGTTGTCGAACGGAATTGGAAATTTCGTAAACGATGGGATTCTCAGGAAAAATTAGGAATATTCTAGAAATTATTTCTAGAAATCCTAGAAATTGGTATTTTTAAAATATCAATGGTATTTTAGCAAATCTAATTGCTAAATTTTTTTTAGAAAAATATAGATTGGAATGCCATGAGATAGGTTTGGTGGAATTCAAAATTAACATATTTTGAGGCTGTATAAAATTAGGAAAAATTTTAGAAAAAATCATGATAATTCTTTTTTCTTGAGAATTTAATATTTACGAGAGTTATTTAATGTTGAAGTACATTTTCTCGTGCTGACATTAGATAGATGCGGGTTATTCGCATATTATTAATACGATTAGACCTCATATTAATAGTTATTCGCATATTATTAATACGATTAGACCTCGTATTAATAGTTATTTCTGTTTGGATTAATTCTAAACAATGTTTGTATGATTTTTTACCATTGTTTAGCCATTCTTTTTGGACATTATTTAGCCATTCTTTTTGGACATGTTCCTTAATTTCTTCAATGATGGCTATAATTTGCATTCAAAGTGTGTTTCACCTTTGACACTTTTCCATGATAATTTATGTTGCACTTGTTTAAGCGTGGTCTGTGCTTAATTTCTTAAGCCCAAGATAAATTCTATCATGGATTAGTTGATCTGTTTGTTTTGGTGGATTTGATTGGATGTTTTCCAAGTTTTATTTTGACTCATCAGGTTCTGCCTAGATCACTCGTGTCAAGGGGATTTTAATGAGTGTTACACACATGTGTTTCACTTGCTTACTTTGGAGTTTTGCTTGAACGACACCACGTTCATATACTCCGGATTGATGAGTTGGCCACCAATTTTAATGCTTCTTTTGGCATGATTAATGACCATTAGATGGCTGGCATGCATTGATTTTTATGATCAACTATGGTTTTCATGGATTCGAGGAGCTTCTATGCTTTTATCCATGGTTTTATAAGAATCTTTTGATCTTTTGGATAATATCATGTGCTTTGAAGATAGCATTCGCCTTCGTTTTTTGCACTTAATTTTGGAGTATATTGCTTATACTCTTGTACATATTCCAACTTGGATACCTAGTTGCTTATGTATCTAGGTGAGTTATTTTTCTACCCTAGCTTTATTGTGTTTATTAGGTAGTTTTCATTAGAAAGCGCCAATAATTCAAAATTCTTTTCTAATAATGTACTTGGAAAGAGTTATTCCTTGATGTGGTCTCAGGAATATAGAGACAGGTTTTAGTATGTGAAAGTTTGGGATAAGGCCATCTTATTCCTTTTATATAGGATTTTATTCATATTTCCTAAACGGCATATTAGAGAGTTTCAAATTAATAAGGTATGTATGGGTGGTATCATGGTGGTATGGGACGCTAGCGATCCCTCCCATATATTATCTTATGGGATAATTTGGGCTCAAGATTGTTGCTTTGCTTAAATCACTTAGCATGTTGATCTCAACATTCAAAGATAATCTCATTTTTTGAATTCATTTAAAGTTGTTGTGTGGGCATTCTCTAGATAAACGTCTTTTTATCTATAGCCTACATGTATTGATGAGTGTAATCTTGTCGGCATTTTCACTTGTTGAAATCTCTTTCTTTAGAGTTCAACGAGTTTATCTTGTTGTGTTCAGATTAAGGAAATTTGGATTCTTCCTTTGTTGGCATTTCTTTCTCTAGTTCTGTACTTTAGGTGATTTATACAGTCAACCCGATGGTTTACGGATGGACATATGTGACTCATCGAGACGTTGATGACTCTCTATGTTGATATGGGTAGCTCGGGGATGCCGATAATTCCATGAGCAGATGTGGGGTACATTTGGCTGCTATGGATACCTGGTTCCTGCTATTATAATGTCATGTTTTCCTACTTTATTCCGAATGGTTTATATAACGACAAAACTAAGTATGAATTCCTCTGATTATCCGCAGTCTGATGGGCAAACAGAGCGTATGAATCAGATTGTAGAGGATATGCTTCATGCTTATGTCTCTGGAAAAGCATCAAATTGGAAAAAATATCTTCCAATGATGGAATTTACCTATAATAGTTTTAAACATACGGCTATTGGTTTTAGTCCGTTCATGCTTATGTATGGGTATCAACCCAGGGCACCTATTGATGTCAGTCTTAAGGATATCGAGCTTGATGCACCGAGGGATTTCTTGCATGATATGCAGGAAATACTGACCAAAGCTCAGGATTCTATCAAGAGTGCTCAGGATAGGGCACAGTTCTATGCTGATAGAGGACGCTCAACTTGGTCTTTTGAACAAGGAGTGTTGGTTTATTTAAAAGTTCCTAAAGATTTTCAGACTTTGTCAAAAGGAAAATGCTCAAATTTATCTCCTAGATATTGTGGTCCATTTTGATTTATACATCGGATTGGCATGGTTGCGTAGTATGAACTTAAACTCCCTCCACATGTTAGAGTTTATCCAGCCTTTCATATCAATAGATTGAAAGGGAAACTGGGAGGTGAGTATAACATAGTTACTCCTCAAGAACTCATTGAAGTTGAAGAATTATCCTATGTTCCACATGAACCTGATGAGGTACTTCAATTTAGGGGAAAAAAACTTTGTAGTTGACTAGTCCGTGAGGTTAAATTTAGGTGGAAAGATAAGAAAATAGAGGATTTGATTTGGGAGTCAGTTGAGATTGTTCAGCACAGTTCTCCTTCTTTTCATTGCAAAGAGTGCAATGTTTTGAGAGAGGGAAAGTATGTTATATGTACATTATGTGTGCATATACTAGGAGACTAACCCACATTAGGCTTGTGAGCATGGGAGCATGGGAACAAGCTCTAGTGGAGCATGGGTTAGGACTAACCTTAAGGGTTAAGGTTAGGGTCAAGAATCCAAGGGTCACACATGGGAAATGGAGAGTCAAGAGTCACTTGAGGGCACTCCTATATAATAAGGGCATGGGGAACACTCAAGGGGGGCTGAGGCTACGGTCTCTTGATGTTATCTTGAGGCTAGGTTATGTTATGCTCTCTTGTGTAGAGGATCATAACTACTCACCTACCATTTCACACTATAGCTACATGCTATTGGATTGGAGTTATACTCTTGATGGTATGGGATATCAAGGTAAAGGTATGATGTACTTCATTATAATTCATGTGTGCATCCCTTGGGCTTGGGGGTGGTCAAGTGGATGAGTTTATGCCCTGATTTATGCATGTTTATGCATAACAATTATCTAGAGAGATCTTAGGGTTTTAACAATGTCACCCTTCTCAAGGAGAAGTTGCAAGTAGCAAACCAATCTATGGTCCTTTTGGACAAGCTCACATTTCTGATTGTGGATGGGGCACTTGTTTTTAGAAATTTTCATTGACTCCTCTTCAATTTCTATGTGATATTCCTTGTTTGCTTATGGGAGACAGTACCAGAAGGGTATACTTTTAAGATGACATGAACAAAGTGGTCACCCCCTATAGTCCCCTATAGTCATAGCACTCCTTGTGGATATTCTTGAGAACTCTTCTTCTTACTCTTGAATATATGGATGGATCTGAGGATTTCACTAATGTAAAATTCACTATATTAAACATCTTGTACATCTCCGGATAGCGACCGTGCTGCTTCACCTTGTGTAGAAACTCATGCAAAAGATTTGATGAAGTAAGCGGGGTGTCAGCATCCTCCTCTTCAAACAAGGGGGGCATTGGATCCATCCACACATGCAAAAAAATTTAATACAACAAGAGTGATTTTCTCCATACAATGTGAAAACAACACAGTTGTGAGGCCAGGAGAGAATATACCCACTGTGGTGAACCAATCCAATGTGTAAGGAGTCAACTCACCATAATGTGAAAACAACACAACCGAGCAGCTAAGAGAGGTTATTCGCATTGTGGTGAACCAATCCAATGTAAGCGAGATCAACTCACCACGACATAAAGACAACACAGCCAAGCATCCAAGAGAGGCTATTTGCATTGTTGTGATCGTATCCAATTCAAGTCAAATCAAATCACCACAACTCACCACAATGTGAAAGGAACGATACATTTTTGCAAATTGAGAAAGGTATAGATAGAATGGCATCCTAGCACTAGATAGAGACCATGGAACGCATCGAAATGAGGATGAGTGATGTGACGATGAAACTATTTCAAGAGAGAAAGGGGGACGTGTCGAGCAACTACACAAAAAAACCAAATATGGGAGATCATAGTGGCCTATATAGTTGCTGATTCAAGCCATTTGCCACGTGTTAAAAATCAATTTGTCCATACAATAGTACATGCATGCACTGTGCCACACGTGTGTTAAATGTACTAGCCGTATACAAGTAGCACCAACAATACATGTAGTTGTCAGCCATGTCTACACCATTAATACATCCAAGCCCTAGTCTATTTGATTCACCCCACAACTCTAAACCCCCCTTGAGGGGAACCCCTTGTGTTGTGGTGAAACTTGTCAAGCTAGTCCGTTTGTTTTACCACAATGCGAGAGGGACTTTACATGCCCTTTGGGGGGGCCTTTTCACATTGTGTCAAAACATCTCAAGTTGTTTTGTTTGTTTCACCACAATGTGAGAGGGACTCCACATGCCACTTGGAAGGGCCTCTCTCGCGTTGTGTTGAAACCCCACAACACAAAAACAACCGAGTGGTGCAGCTAAGAGAGGCTATTCGTGTTGTCTGAAACAATCCAATGCAAGTGAGATCAACTCACCACAATGTGAAAGAAAAAGGTACAGAATGGCATACTGGAACTAGGAAGAGATCATGGAATGCATCGAAATGAGGACGAGCAATGCGATGGTGAAACTATGTCGAGAGAGCGAGGGAGACATGTCAAGTAACTACGCAAAAACTAAATATGGGAGGTCAGAGTGGCCTATATAGTTGCTGAGTCAAGCCCTCTGCCACGTGTTAAAAAGTAGTTCGTCCATACATGCATCATTTCCTGCATGTGATGTGCCATGTGTGCATTAAATGTACTGACCGTATAAGTAGCACCAACACTACACGCTAGTCATGTTTACATCATCAATACATCCAAGCGCCAAATCCATGTGTGCACCATCTCAAAAAGGAAATACTCTTCATCTTGCTCTCTTTCATTATCACTCTCTTTCACTATCGTTCCTTGTTTTCACTCTCATTCTCCACCGACAAGCAACGGTTCATTATCCTCAAGCAACTTTTAAGTTGCCAAGTACATACATGTATAACTATTTGGTGCTCCATTGTCTGTATTGTTAAGTTTTGTTATGTTCAGTTTCATTGACTATTTCATTGAAAGGCTCTGCAAACCACACACACCAACCAATTTGGAGTTGTGGTGAAACTTATCAAGCCATGGTGGTTTCACCACAGCACGAGAAGGGACTCTGCACCTCCCCTTGAGGAGCACCCCTCGTATTGTGGTGAAACTTTTCAAGCCAGTCCATTTGTTTCACCACAACACAAAAGGGAATCCACACCCCCTTTGAGGGGCTCACGTTGTGGTGAAACTTGTCAAGCCAATCTATTTGTTTCACCACAATGCAAGAGGTACTTCACACGCTCTTTGGGGGGCCCTTTTCGAGTTGTGTTGAAACATCTCAAGTTGTTTCGTTTGTTTCACCATAACACTAGAGGGACTCTGTACACTACTTGGAGGGGCCTCTCTCGCGTTGTGGTGAAACCCCACACATGCCAGTCTCACATTTCCTTGTTTACTGTTGGTCTATTTGTGTCGAAATGGCACACACAAAGAATATGGCAAGAAGAGCTGACAAGAATTCAAATCTAGAGCTTGCAAAGGCGTGTTCAAAGGCTTCAAAACTACAAGGGTCTTCTAGAAGAAGAAGGGTTAAGCAGCACAACTGCATACTCAAGGAGCTACACAAAGTACAAAAGTGAATATAGATGGCGATTGCGAAGCTACCTTTGTAGAGGCTTGTCATACATATATGTGAGTCTCGTAGCCTTGGAGTACACTGGCAGGCATCCCCCCTTTATTTTGCAAGAGGCGGTAGAATACTTCCTCGTCGAGTTCTTTCACGACAGCTACATCTTTGTTGCTCATGCGCATAGGGTCACTTTGTGATGACTAGAGATATGGACTCCCTCTGCTACTTGCTGCATGTGGCCATGTCCAATAGAAGGATGAGGCAAATTCTAGAGATCCCTCCTCTCACAACAAGGACCAGGAATGAGGTAAAGGTAGAAGTGGTCACTCATGATTGGGGAACAAGGTTGAGTGATTGGATGAAGGGAAAGAGATCAGCTCTCAGGAAAGAGAGGAGGAGAATTTGGGAAAGCAGAGGCAGAGGGAACAAAGGAGGCATAACAATGGGAGTTGAAGATGGAGGCCTCTAGGGAGATAACGTGAAAAAACAGAGGCATAGGAGAATCTAGATCTCAACTTCATGTTCAGGTTGATGATCGAAGGAAAAAAGCCTTGGTTCCCATTTCATGCGGACGAAATAAGTATTTTTTAGAATAACCTAAGGGAGGTCAATGAGGATGTCCTTTTATCTATTTTGAAGTAAGTATTATATTATGTGTACATGATTTAGCAATTTGATCCTAGTTAGTCCATGTTCTTCGGCCTAATGTTGTACTGTGCAGTCTAATTGTCAGTGACCTTCAATTTTGATGCAAGAGCATGTGTGGGTGCTAGACCCTCTAATTTCAGGACACCTTCATTCTGACAACTCATTATATATGGACATACTAGCATGGTTTTGGTATCTAGATTTAGAGCACATGCAAGTTGTTGTTTTTGGATATAATTAACAGTAAGTGCTGAATTCATACTTTTTTTCACCATTTCATCAATAGATTCAATGACTGCCTAACCTATCACCACTTCTTGCAGTTCCCATTGGAGCATGGTTCTTTATAACCTTCGAGATAGAAAATGCTACTTGGCAAATCTAGTTGTGGGTATCCATGGTTGTGGTCAGATAGTAAGTGATTTTTTGCATGGTTAATATTATCATCCATTTGGCTGCCCCCCCATTAGGTATTCTAAAGGACCTCTATTGCAGGAGTGTACATAAAACTACAAGTGTCTAAAAAGCAATTACCTAGGATGATTTTAGTGACATTAGATGTATTAAAACCAAAGTCACGCTACAACCTAATGGCCACTAGATGGAGGGTTGCCCTAAATGCCAAGATCATGCTAAATACAATTTTTGACCTTCCAAATGATGAGATGTGTAGAAATCAACAGGAAATTGTGACTAAATTTGTATTAAATTTTTTCTTATTTGGATAAATAGATTATGTAGATAGTGCATGTTAAGCAAATGTTCTTCATGGTTGGCACACATAATTTTAAGTTTTTTTGCAGTGCCCATTGCTAACAACGTACACTATGTTGGTATCTTTCGGGCTGAGTATTTCGAAATTAATAGATAACATCGTAGGACCTCCACTTGCACCTTTGCCTCCACCTCCCATTCCACTTGTTGCACCTCTAGATGCTCCACGTGTGTGTACCTCCCGAAGCTTCGCATTAAATCTTCTCTCTTGGACTCTCAGCTGGCCACTGAGAGTAATCTTTTTATGGCTAGTTTTGGGTCTTCTCAATTCTATACTACATATATATTACTAGAATATATGAGATTTATTTTGTGAATATTTTAAAGTAGGCTTTAAGTGCACTTGTTTTTCTAAACATAAAGTACAGTATGCTTTCTTGTAAGAAAAAAGTGATAATTTTATATTAATCTAAGAACACTATGAATAAGTGAATTAAACGCTCAATACAATAAATAAAACACATGTTTTGCAAAATAATGAATGGCATGCAGTTGTACAATGTGAGCTAGATATTAATTGTCCATCACTAGGGCCATTTTTAGCATGGGTCTAAGCCCAAGGCAAAATGGTACATGCCCAACTTGGTTGTTGGTGTATGGTAGGCTGCAAGATTGACACCATACCCAGCATCTGCCATGAAATCATAAGCTTCTACAAATGGCCCATATCGTAGCTACCCTCTTTACACCACATCTCATTCAACACATGTACAGGCATCACATTCCAAAGGCATGCTATTGTACACTACCTCATACACATCACCTGACATAGAATACAGCTTCTTCCTAGAGTCCACAAGATCCATTTTGAACTTGATAGATCAGACTAGATGGCGAGTACAACACAACATTTGGATTACTCTCTAGAAGGTGATATAGACGGCCATCATCAGTCTTTTTGTAGAACAATCCCCTTACCCCCACAAATGAATCCACATAGATCACATTACTCTACCCATCCTGTGTGATCTTTTGACATCCTACTTTTCTTGAGTGCATCGCACAACATAGAAGTCCAACCCCTCATCATTATCTTCTTCGTCTCTACACTCACTGCAAAATTATCCCTGATGCATAGTGCATCACTAAGTGTATCACAGTGTCCTTTGAATGCTGGATCTGAGCACATGTCATCATCACCATCAACATATGCCACACGTTGTGATGGAAAAATATTAAAGTATTCCTAATTTCCCTTGTATTTCCTCTTTTTACACCTTCTCCATTGCCCTTGCATACAAGCACTACAATAACATGAAAGCTTCTTACTCTGAGGTCTGTTTTTCTTGAGAACTTGTAGATGCAATGCATAGCATGTGACCTTTCAATCTTCTTGCAATCCCCAATGTATGTTCTATCTACATCCCCTACCTTAATCTCCTAGAACACTCTTTTGATGTTCCTTTTTTTCTTATCCTCGTAGTTGGTGTATGCACCATTCATCAAGTTAAGCTGTAGAAAGTCAGCACATCTGATGCACATTTCAATTTCTCTCCATCTGGCTTCAATTGTTCCTATGTCAAAGTTCTTTTCAGCACAGCCCCTACCCCATCGTGTTCACCCTTGCCATGCCCAAAAGTAAAGAAGTTCCAAGTCATTTCAAGGCCTGTGAGATATTTATACCTAGCCACAAAGTAGAATGGCCTTCTGGCTTTGAACTATGACACTGCTCCATTGGACCAAGCCCAGTATCATTGTAATGGTAGTCCTTTCTCTTGCAACCACCCATGGTGTAGCATAAAACAATGCTATACAAAAAGTGTGTCATGTTGCCGATCATCTCTTGCAACCACCCATGGTGTAGCATAAAACAATGATATACAAAAAGTGTGTCATGTTGCCGATCATCTGAGATATAGAAGTGGATGGTCATTTGAACCTCGGTCCACAATAAGAGCATATGTTATATGCACAAAAATGGTAGCTTGACTAGATTGCCAATGCATTGATTGTATTATGTTTTACTCTTGGAATTTTATAGTTCTTAGCAAAATCCACTAGTGACACAACCATATCCCCAAGGAAAGATTTTCTGCATTGCCAAAATTGCTCGTCTTGCCATCTGTAAACAAAATTATGTTTGAATAAGTCATCAAGGTAAACTTGAAAGAGCGCAATTAGTCACTGCAGTTCATATCCTTGATCAACAAAATTTTCCTTCTCTTGTTCTTCTCTTTGGCATTGAGACCAACATCCACATCCTCAAAAATCTTCACTGATATAAACCTCACCGACGAGGATAAAATTTCATTCTTTTGGCACCAGATTTACCACATTCCCTATGGAATCATTTCAAATCATGATACATGGACCCCTACTAGCTCATAACTACATTGGGAGATAGATACTATATAGTTCATACAGCTAGGCCAAGAAATAGGTACTATGAAGTAATAGCTCACACTACTTTATGATATAGGTACTAGGTGCTATAAATTACTAGCTTAGTTCATGAGGTAGCTACTATAAAGTACTAGCTCGCACTCTTTCAGGAGATAGGTACTAGTCCACATCTTAGTTCATGAGGTAGCTACTATAAAGTACTAGCTCACGCTATTTCATGAAATCAATGCTAGTTCAAATGTATAGATAGCTACTAGTTCACAACTATTTCCACATATATCTACTAGCTCTCGCAAACTGATATTCCCCATTCTGATCTAGTCCTTTGGATAGCTACTATGGACTACTAGTTTACAACCGGTTCAAAAGATAGTTCCTATTAGCTAATACAAGATTCTAGCTGTGCATAACCTAAATCAGAGCTATTAACCATGCAATATCAAAGATGCATCTCACCCACTTACTACACTCATATTATTACATGTTGCATGATAGGCAATACATACATAGGATATTACATGTGACATCTCAAGGAGATGCATCAAATGTTTCTCATACGATTTACTTCCCAATTATTTACGGCAAATGTCCTTCTTGTTTAGTAAGACTTTGGTATGGGATGACTAGAACTCAAATACCAAATCCTTCACCTCTTTTATGATACAACTAGTATGTTCTTGCCCACTGGCATGTTTTCAGGGGCAAACATCCATCTTTCAAAAGAAGAAGTCTAGTGCGTGCAACATAAAAGTTCCTTTGATGAACATTTAATGTTCTTAAGTGACAGCACGAACATTGAAGTTGAATCCTTCCTCGTAAACCTGAGTAGAATTCATTAGGGCCATCATGCTGCTCCTTTTAAGAAATAGCTCTTCATTTGACCTAGGCCATTTGAGCTAGGCCATTTCACCATAGCTAGTGTATTTTAAAACCTAGAGACAATTTCCTTGTTAACCCACACTTATGTTGTCTTATTTCTATCTTAAAAATGATTGAGCGATGGATGAAGACATACTTTCCCCCATACATCTCTCACTGCATCAAAAGTCATTCCAGTTGTTTTTTTTTTTAATTGACACTACCTCGTTTACTAATTTTTGAGCATTTGAGATTATCTCTTGTTGTGTCTTCATTAGTGTCTACCTAGCCCCCCAAGTTGGCCTTTTTTCCACTCGCGTTACACTTTTTTCTCTTAGCTTCATACTTCCTTATTGCAATCCACTCTGACATGGAGCATGTGATGCATATGTGGGCAAATAGCAGAACCTTACATTTACATGGTATTTCTTTGGCTATCATATGTAGTCTTCCAAGTGTGGAGCCGGTCTACTCATGCATGGGGGAGTTAACTAATATTGTATGTAGGTTAGATTCCCATTCATTCATGCCTCTTGATATAGTAGTTAACACAAAGATAGACATTCAAGCAATAGAGAGTAGCAACAAGAGAGAACGCCAACCCATAATACATTTTCTTTTGCCACACACATATCACATACTGGGAAGAATTCCCCTTCAGCTCCTTACATCCATATGGGTACCACCCATTTTCAAGAAACTATTACAAAACTATCACAGTACAAGAAACACCGACTTCATGAGATGAGTTTGTTACATAAAGGAGGAAACTTGGCGGGGTGACCGGATGGGTTGTTCTACAACCAACTCATATACTTTTGGACACTCTTCAATATCTAGTACCAATCACACCTCCGCCTTCACCAGTTCTATTTTGTCTTTGTTTGCTCTATTTTGTAGATTTGTTATTATTTTCATGTGCTTCTCCTTGATCTACACAACATGTGCCTCAGTGCTCACTTGTCGCTCCATGACTCTATTTATCTCCTCCTATATGCATTGGGCTTCCTGGTCCTATCAAGCCATGACTCTATTTATCTCCTCCTATATGCATTGGGCTTCCTGGTCCTATCAAGCCATGTTTCCTTTTAATGCTTCCACCTCCTATTCTAGCCCTCTGTTGGCCTCTTGGATCTCCATCAAACTGCCTTTGTAGGTTCTCCACCTGGTTCTCAATTCCTGGAGTGCCCTTGTGCTCTGAGCACATGCCACATCCTTTTTCTTGATGATTTTTTATAGTTTGGACATTTCTTTAAGGCCATCTATCTTACATTTCTACAGGTACTTTAGTGCTCTCTGCACCCAGTCCATTTCTATGGTATCCAAAAAATTGGACAAGCCTACCATTGGGGTTGGGTTGGACATGCTAAGGGAGCTGCATCTCCAGTTGTATTGTGGCAATGGATTCTAGCACAGTGAGGCCCATCACAGGAAATTGATGATGGGTGAACGTTTCTTATCTAGAGGTTTCCTATTGTGTTGTTGCTCTAGTCTCTGTGTTAGGCAACACGGATCGGCCTAAGGCAGCCAGATCCTCTTCCATTTGTTGAGACTGCTCCATTTATCCACTAGAACATCCTTTAAGAAGCTTCACAATTTTGGTGCCGACTTTCCTTTCCCAAAACTCAAACATTCTTTTCTTGCCCTATCCAGTGGTAGCTGGTTCCGGGTAGCTGGTTCCGGGGTCTTTTGCAGATGGCTTAGTGATTTCAGGTTTCCTAGGGGCGTGATCCTTTGTGCCGTCCAGCTTTTCTCTTTCTTCTCCTTCTTGAAATCTTCCTTTGAATAGGGCCTCGAGATATAGCCCGATCTTGGTTTTGGTTTTTAGACTTGTGAGCTTATCGTTCTTCTCTTTGAGGTTGTGGTAGAGAACTTCTACCCATGCCACCTATGTGCTAGCCTTTGTAGCCTTAATCATCTCAAAAGTCTTTCCAGACATGCAATAGGGTTTGTGTGTGAGGTTGATCATCTCTACTACAACACTCATCTGCTTTTTGTCTATCCTCACCATTATTCCCTATTATTTTATATTCCTTTGCCTTGCCTTCTTCTAGTGGACCAAAATCCTCGATGAGATCTTTGTCTTCTACTGGCTTTGTTTCAATGTCCCCCCCTTTGTCGGTAAAAGTGGATTACTTCTAATACATACATGGCTGTGAACTCCTTCTTCTTCCTTGAGGACAACGTGATGACATTAGAGTGTTGAAGCTACTCCAGCTATTCTCTTGCCTTGAAATTGTTTGTAACTCTTCCCAAGGCATCTTTGCAAATTCCTTTAGGCCCATCTTCTCCATCCATTATGCATGCTTGTCTATTTCTTTGTGCAAGTTGGATGACAGGTACTCGAATTCTACCATCCTGCCAAATAACACGTAGCTAGAGGAGGGTATGAGAGTGCAGGGAATACAACAAAGCTTAGTGAAGAGAGAGCAGGGAACACATTGAAGATTAGTGTACTTGAAAAAGGTTATTGAAGGAGCTTGAAATGTGGGGAACCTTGTTGCCCAGCCAATCTCGAATTACTTTGACAAATCCATAAATAATAATCCTTGAAAAGTCCTTTAAAGTTCTCCTTTTTCTTGTGTCACAAGAGAAAGCTTTCACATATATTTTTTCTTGAAGCCTTGCAAGCTTTTTTTTCTAACTTGGCAAAAAAGAATGGATTTTATAAGCTTTATTTTAAAGCTTATAGCTTTTAGAAAGCTTAGCTTTAGTTTAAAGTTTATAGCTTTTAGAAATCTTAGATTTAGTTTAAAGTTTATAGCTTTTAGAAAGCTTAGCTTAAAGCTAAGGCTTAGCTTTAAGCCTAGCTATAACCTAGCTAAGCTATAGCTTATAGCTTAGCTATTATAACAAGAAAAGGAGTTGAAAAGAGATCATGAATGTTTTTTATGAAGAAATGCTGGAAGAAGTCCCCCTGAACCCTTGATTTTTCTTGAATCCCAATTTTACAGCTTTTGAGATTTTGAAATGAGGAAGATGATGTTTACTCATTGTTGCTATAACTGCATCCATGGTCTCTAATATTTGAGAGGTAGAGGGAAAAGAAAGGTGGTTTTGAGAAATGGTTTTCTTAAAGGTGATGAAGAAGAGCTTTATCTTTAGGTCAAAAACCCCTTTAAGAAATGGTTTTCTTAAAGGTGATGAAGAAGAGATTTATCCATAGGACCAAAACCCCTTTATCTTTGTCCAAAGGTCCCACAAAACATGTAATTTGACCTTCCCACTTCACGTGTACCTTTAATAGTGCCTTGCAACCTTTTGCCTCCTCTTCTTGTGTGCAATTATCTCTTGATTTGTTGAAGCTTTCAAAGTTTCTAAAAATAATTTCCATGGCCACCTTTTCTCCAAAATCTTTTATAAAAATTTTATTTTGAACTGTTCTCCAAAAATTATTCTCCTTGAGTGGTCCCCAAAGCTCTGATACCACCACAGATAAGACCTGTATGATGACACTTAGAGAAGAATTCTTTTTCTCAAACATAAAAATTAGAGCAAACCATAGACTTAAAATAAATTAAAAGCATGAACATTACGTAAACAAATTTCTACCAAAGTAAATAAACATGAAAGGTTGAAAAGGAAGAGAGAGGTCAACACATGATCTCCCCTATGGATGAGTGTGGCCCATCATACCACACATCCATATTTTAATATATTAATACTTGCCTTTCCTAAAAGACTATTATAAAAATAAAGCAAAAGAGTTTTTTTAAAGCTCTTGAGTGTACAAGCTCTTCCAAAAATATAGCAAGCTAAAAATACCAAGTCGTAGGCCTACCAAAAGCAATAGTTCTAATGTACAAAGGTTTGAGGCCTTAGCCTCCCAAAAATATAAATGCCAAAATATGTAACTTTAAAATAGGTGTTCACATGTCTTCCAAGATATCTCATTGTGGTGGTCCAACACGTGTTCCACCCCGCGAGACTAACAAAGAGTCTGCCACTTAATCATCACCTACATCAAAATAATATTAGTCAGTGCACAAAGATAATAAAATAATATTAGTCAGTGCACAAAGATAATTTAACACATTAATCTTGATTATATCATACCAATGCACACATGTCATTAAACACGTAAATCTTGGAAAATGATATACATAAAAGGTGCACCCCAGACATAAAATATTTTCAATAAACATAATGGCATTATCCATATTTCCATGTGTAAGTAATAATCACATAAGCATCCCCACTTGACCATAGTAATAATAATGGTATATTGCTTGTGCCTAAGGTCAATGTCTATGATGAATTGTGTTGTAATTTTCTTTGACGATAGTCCACTTCTTCCTTTGTTGCATTAGGCACTATGAGTTCATTCATGTATTCATTATCTGAGAATACCTCTAACTTCAAAAGGAATAAATCCCATGCTGTGAAATTCAGTACTATAGTGTAGAGGTCAAGGTTTGTCACCAAATCTCATGGGTTTTCCAAGAATATATCATTGTGGAGGTTGAGGTTTGTCACCAAATCTCATGGGTTTTCCAAGACTATATCATCATGGAGGTCAAGGCTTGTCACCAAATCTCGTGGGTTTTCCAAGATTATATCATTGGTGGGAGGTTGAGGTTTGTCACCAAATCTTGTGGGTTTTCCAAGACTATGTCATCGTGGAGGACACCCACCATAACCAAGGTAGGGTGAGCATCTCAAGTTGGCACTTTGGTTAATCTTTTAAGCTAGTGGAAGTAAATTGTATTTCAGAGATCAAACTTTTGTTGGATGAGAGATAGTTACAAAGCCGAGATCATCATCATCCAAGAGTTGGTGTACAGGCACTAGAGACCAATTTTGGAAGAGGGGTTGCATTATCCTGAATAGCATCTAGTGCAAGATCTCCCAACTACCTATGTTTTATTTGCTTTGTCATTTCTTCAAGCCACCCTTGCTTGAGCTCCTTGTTCTCTTGCTCCAGTTTGTCACATGTTTTTCACTTGTCTCTTTCCTCAATCAATTGGCGGATTGTGTAATGCATTTCATGTTGTACTTTGCATGTCCTCTTTCCCAATTCTTGATATTTTTCTTATGCTCTTTGAACTTCCTTATTAGCCCTTTCATCTTGGTCTCGAAGGGTTCACTCGAAGGGTTCACTTAAAAATATGTAAGTCTACTACGTGTGATCATTAGGAGGGTTTTTTTAACCCAGATTTTGAGAAAATTTTACAACAAAAAATTAAAATTCACAGAAAAGGGTATTTTTTAATATCCTTTGAGTGCACGTTGTATGTAGGTCTTCCTAAAAGTACACCCCCTGAGATCTTGGTAAATGCTTTCCTTGTGCTCTAGATTTCACTAGCTCATCTTTGAAGTAATTCTTTTTAATTCCCATGTGAGTGAGAAAACCTTCTTGATCTGATAGTTGCTTTCTTAAGGATGACTCCTTTTGTTTATGGTTTTTTGTAATTATATCCGACTTTTGCTTAAGGTCTATTGACATTTTCTCCACTTTTTGGCCTTTTCTTTTTTGCTTCTCTCTATAGAGTGTTAGCATTGATGTTGTCCTTGTATAGTTGTAATAAACACTCATTCTGCCTTTGCAATAGTTGTTGTTGTAATAAACCCTCATTCTAACTTTGCAAATCTACTACATTTTTCATGGATCCTCAAATATGGTTTTGAAGTTCAGAGACATTATACCCCATGAAGGTATATGATAATGCCACACTTTATTCCATAGGTAATGAGTCTTCAAGATCATGATAGAAGTGGATTCCACACATGGAAGATTCTTGATTAGTTGACAAAGAGAAACTTTATGGGGCATGGGGGAATCTAGCTTGTGGAACTTAAGGATAGGCATGTCCATCCTATGTAGAGCTAAATCTTGGCCACCTTCTCTTTCGAATAAGTGCCTCCATGGTGGGATCCATGGTGGGAGAGGGGATGGAAGAAGATGTGGATTCTGTGGAATGGGTGGTGGAAGAGATAGGTAAGGATGGGATAGTAGAAGTAGGTGAGGTTGAGGAGGGTGTTGTGGAAATTTTCACTGGTGTTGAGGACGATGAAGAGGGGGGAGTGAGGTTGAAATCAGGTGGTGGTAGGGCTACCAAGGATGGAGTATCTACCACCAAGCCTGGATCCACATTCTGTGTTATAAGGAGCTACATCGAGGAGAGTTATTGATGTGACCACCAACAAAGTTTTGATAATGTATGGGTTATGAATAACTTGCATGTGGTTCTTCATGTATGATTTGAAATCCTTGCTAATGATAGCTGACCAATCATCTACTCTTTACCATTTAGAATAACTTACCTATGGTTCTTTGTGTATGATTCGATCTCTTTTGCTAAAGATAGCTAACCAATCATCTACTACTATAACTTGCCTGTGGTTCTTTGTGTATGATTCGATCTCCTTGCTAATGATAGTCAACCAATCATCTACTAGCCAACCAATCATCTACTTTCCAACCAATCATCTACTTTCCATTTAAAATGACCTAGAAAAGCTTTTTTGGGATCCTATTTTGCCTCTCAAACCCTCTCACTGATGAGGAGAGAAATGACTCTATAGCAACTGATGTGGAGCATGTCATCTACAATGGCCTCATATAGTACTCCATTATTATTTAATTTTGCTACACCATCAGTTCAAGGTTTTGAAGGCATTGTCAAAGCTATAAGCCCAAGGGTTTGGTAGTGTATCCAACCATCGCGAGAGCGGAAAGTGTATAGATTAATGCTTTGGTGAGGCGGATGTGGTAAGTGTGGCCCACCCATACTGAAAAGTGGACACACTAGTGGCTTGAGACACTTGGTGGATAAAATGCACAATGAGCTCTCCATGGAAGTTTGTCCCCACCATGATCCATAGACCCAACTCCTTCAATTTGGCTTTCACATTTAAAGGTTTGCCTTGAGCACTATGAGAAGCACTCTGGAGAGAAATATTGCAAGTTGTACGTAATATAATGCCATCTAGCATCATTTTTTTGGAGATGATTCGGTACCATCAAGCCCATTAGTCATCTTGTCATCTCACCAATATGGTCTTCTTGTGTGTATCCAAAGAGTCTCCCCAAGGATTCTTCCCCTATGAGGCAAAAGTGTAGTAATTAGTGCTAGTTTTGAATAGAATTGACAATATGCATGTTATTTGATGGATTTTGCAATTCCAGCATAAACTTGACAAGATGCAATGAGATACTTACTAAAAAGGGTCCTTCGATGTTACTTATAGTTGTAGGTTGAGATATACCTTTATTGGGATGTGGCATGGATACGTATCAATTTTGTCGACATTTTGATAGTATTGATCCAAGCAGAATAATGTTGAGGAAACCAATGTATAGGGTCGTGCTGTTTCATTGTCAAAGGCTTGGATTTTGGAAAGTAGATGATTGGTTGAACTAAACTTCAATGCATTTATCATTTATCATTTATTGAACTAAACTTCAATGCATCTGGCTTCCCTGACCTAGAGAACATGAGAATTGGCTACACATCCTAAAACAATTTGATACAGTACCTAAAATAGGAGGCTCTTGCTTTTGTGACAATAACAGAATGGAAATAGCTCCTATCATGACAATGGATGCTATTTTTGGTTCCAGAGACACCTACTTAACTATACCAAGAATTGATTCTAAGGAATTGAGAGCTCGAAGACTCCTTAATTTTGGAGGTATTCATAGATGATGTGTGTGTGAATTCCTCTTGGAAAGACCAACCTAGATTATATGTGAAAAGTATTTGAACTATGCAAGTTATATCACCTCTCTCTCTAAACCTAAAGAAGTGTCAGTTCTTCATGGTATTCCATGGAGTAATTCTTGGACATATCGTTTCCAACACTAATGAGAGTAAAGCCAGTGTTATCATGGACCTTGTCCAAGAGTTCATGGAACATTGTCGATACTACCAGGAGATTTATTTTCATGTACGCAAACCTCGTACAACCATCGTAGAGATTTCTCATTGTCTTTGAATGAAATGAAGAATGCAAGGAGGTATTTCAGAAGTTGAAAATGGCATTGTCTTCAGCTCCAATCCTCATACCACCAAGATGGGAGGTGGTTTTTCATGTTCTCATTGACGCTTCTACTTTTACCACTCTGGTTGTATCTTAGGGCAACCAGGGGAAAGAAACACGGATTTTCATGTGTGCTATGCAAGTAGGAAACTCCACAACCACCAAAAGGAAAGGATTGGCCATGGTGTACACACTAAAGAAGTTTAGAAATTACCTTCTTGGCCAATAAGTTTATGTATTTTTTTGACAATCAAGCACTTCTATACTTGGTGAGCCTTGTGCTACTAGAAAGATCACTTGATAGCTATTAATCCTAATGGAATTTGACTTTATAATAACAGTTAAGAAAGGCTCCCAGCATGTTCTACCTGATCATTTGTCTAAAATTCAAAATGGATAATTTCTCACAGGAGTGAAAGACGACTTATGCCTATTTCACTTGAGCATAGTACTAGATTGGAGCCCACAAAATAGCTCATTTCTTATCCACGCACTAGTTTGCCATGGATGATGGAATCACTCCTGTCCAAGCTTGTAAGTTAAACAAGACAACATCTTTATACACACTTATAGCTAATAACTTGTATTTGCGCGACAAGGATGACATTTTGAGGCTATGCATTCTTGAAAGAATTCGAAAGAAGCCCATGCAGGATTTTGTGGAGGCCACTTTGCCTATGAAAATCATATCAAACAAATTTTACAAGTTGGGATATGGTGGGGCCTACCCTTTTGAGAAATAGGTGTGACAAATATTTTTAGGTGACTCAAAAAAAGGACCGCATGCTCCTAACCTTTATTATGAAATTGCTTGGCAAATGGGACAGATCATGTGCAATATGATTGGCTTCTTTTATTGCCTCTTCAAGGTGGGGATCAATAATTCTATGGGGGTGAGAGCATCAAGACCATATACTAGGCAAAAAGGTGTTATGCCAGTAATTGTTTTGTAAGTAGTTTAATAAGCCTAAAGAGTAGCGAGAAGTTTATATTCCTAGTTGATCAACGTGATGCCTCCATATTCTTGGTCAAGATCAAATAAAGGACTTTATTTGTGCTTTCACCTTGTCCATTTTCTTGTGGATATTAATAAAGTGAGGATTTCCTATGGATTATCTTAAATTTGTCTACCTCATTCAAGAAATGTGTGCCTCTGGCACTCATAATTTCTAAGGGACGACCAAATTATGTGATAATATTTTCTTATAAAAACTTGGAAGTCAACCCGCACTGTTGCCTTAGCTTTTGCCCATTTGGTGTAGTAGTAGAGCAAGTGGCTACAATGACGCTCTCAGGGGAGGGGGGAGGGGTCACTCAAAAATATGTAAGATAGCACGTGAGTTCAACAGAAGGGGCTTTTTTCTCTTATGGAGCTACATAAATTTACATACATAAGTGGATTTTTAATTGAAATTGTGAAAATTTTGGTACAGAAGGGGAACTTTTATTGTAAAATGTGTTACAAAAGAGGTGTTTTTAAAATTCAAAAATTCATAAGTAGGGGATTTTTTAAATACCGCTTGAATGCACGTGCTACATAAGGGGTTAATAGAATGACCTACCTAAGCAATGATGTAGCAAGCTTGCATTTAGCAAGCCATTGGACCAATGGGTCCTCAATGCCCCATTTGGCAAGCAATTTCATAATAAAGGTTAGGAGCATGCGGTCCTTTTTTGAGTCACCTAAAAATATTTGTCACACCTATTTCTCAAAAGGGTAGGCCCCACCATATCCCAACTTGTAAAATTTGTTTGATATGATTTTCATAGGCAAAGTGGCCTCCACAAAATCTTGCATGGGCTTCTTTCGAATTCTTTCAAGAATGCATAGCCTCAAAATGTCATCCTTGTCACGGAAATACAAGTTATTAGCTATAAGTGTGTATAAAGATGTTGTCTTGATTAACTTACAAGCTTGGACAGGAGTGATTCCATCATCCATGGCACACTAGTGCGTGGATAAGAAATGAGCTATTTCGTGGGCTCCAATCTAGTACTATGCTCAAATGAAATAGGCATAAGTCGTCTTTCACTCCTGTGAGAAATTATCCATTTTGAATTTTAGACAAATGATCAGGTAGAACATGCTGGGAGCCTTTCTTAACTGTTATTATAAAGTCAAATTCCATTAGGATTAATAGCTATCAAGTGATCTTTCTAGTAGCACAAGGCTCACCAAGTATAGAAGTGCTTGATTGTCAAAAAAATACATAAACTTATTGGCCAAGAAGGTAATTTCTAAACTTCTTCAGTGTGTACACCATGGCGAATCCTTTCCTTTTGGTGGTTGTGGAGTTTCCTACTTGCATAGCACACATGAAAATCCGTGTTTCTTTCCCCTGGTTGCCCTAAGATACAACCAGAGTGATAAAAGTAGAAGCGTCAATGAGAACATGAAAAACCACCTCCCATCTTGGTGGTATGAGGATTGGAGCTGAAGACAATGCCATTTTCAACTTCTGAAATACCTCCTTGCATTCTTCATTTCATTCAAAGACAATGAGAAATCTCTACAATGGTTGTACGAGGTTTGCGTACATGAAAATAAATCTCCTGGTAGTATCGACAATGTTCCATGAACTCTTGGACACCCTTGAAATTAATAGGGCTTGGAAGTTCCATGATAACACTGGCTTTACTCTCATTAGTGTTGGAAACGATATGTCCAAGAAATACTCCATGGCATACCATGAAGAACTGACACTTCTTTAGGTTTAGAGAGAGGTGATATAACTTGCATAGTTCAAATACTTTTCACATATAATCTAGGTTGGTCTTTCCAAGAGGAATTCACACACACATCATCTATGAATACCTCCAAAATTAAGGAGTCTTCGAGCTCTCAATTCCTTAGAAGAGCCTCCTATTTTAGGTACTGTATCAAATTGTTTTAGGATGTGTAGCCAATTCTCATGTTCTCTAGGTCAGGGAAGCCAGATGCATTGAAGTTTAGTTCAATAAATGATAAATCATTTGTTTGGACTTTTTCAAAAAGGCAAACACTCCTAGCTCCATCCTCGAGAGTCCTTTCTATAGTTCAATAAATGATAAATCATTGTTAGGATTTTTTCAAAAAGGCAAACACTCCTAGCTCCATCCTCGACTGTCCTTTCTATAGTGACAAAGTGTGCATTCACAGGGTAGTGACTCTAGTTTCTAAGGTTAACCTTTAAAATGATTTCTTTTTTTCATAGATACACGTGGTCACTTCCCTAGTCATGGACCATTCTAAGTTGTCTCATAAATGGCCTTCTCAATATCACATCATACATTGTAGGTTTTTTAAAGTCCATAATAGCAAAGATATGATCAAAAGTAAGTCCACATGAGCTCAACTTGTTGATCCTAACCACATCCATGGACATGGTGAGGTTTCCATCAGCCACACCAGTTAAATATTTAGGATAGTGGAAGCCAAAGTTGGTGGACCCCCACTTCTCTCACCATTGTTTTTTTGTGGCTATGTTGACTCCTATTCCACCATCTAGGATTTAGATATTTCACTTTTCAATTTTAATGACAAGGTGGCGTTAAGCTCCTCACCTTCAAAGTACTTGCCAAACTTGTTGTTGATAGATACATCTTAAAAAGTTGAATTGGGACTTTCATCATCAATATGCTCCTTACACTCTATGTCTGACATGTCTATAGGGTTTTGGTCAAATTTTGCATCCATCACTCTCTTATATCTTGTCAAAGATCTCTTGATAGGAACTCACCCAATGTGAGTGTAACTAGAGGAGATATTATCGTGCTCATTCCTATCGTATGTTTTTGTCTTTTTGCTTGGCACACAAGAAAAGTGTTCTCATTGAAATTATTGCTCCTTCTAAACCTAAATAAGAGGCGAGATTCTTCAAGGAGTTTGGTATGGATTCACTCAACGCCTGGATGGTGGAGCACCATAGGTTTTGCCTTGATCCCAAAATCATTAGGCTTGGTCCCAAATTCTACTTTTATAAAGAAAATCTCTGCAGGAGACAACACACTTCCTTCCTTGGATCCTTCAATTATAGGATCAAGGGCTAGTTTGAGCATGAATTTAAAAAGATCCTTGGGAATCGAGCCTAGGGGTCCCTCTAATTAGTATTGTATCTCCTTCACCAAGTCTTATGGAGCTGTCACACCTAGTCTTTTCAACAGGGTTGGGATATTGTGTCAATTTCTTTGGAAGTTCCTAGAGTTCATTCCACTGAGGTCTTCTAGCTACAGCTCTTTGAGCCATGTCTAGAATTTCATCTCTAGTTGCTTCCTTGGATGAAGTGGATGACTCAGTTTCCCCATCATCACTCTCAATGATGATAACACTACCCTCCTTCACTCTGACTATCTATCTTGCTGATGACTTTGATCTTTTATTACGATGTCTCCTTTCTCTCTTTTTCTATCTCTTGGATATTTTTGAAGATATGTGTGAAACCTATCACATCCTTTGTTCTCAGCATCCTCTGGGTCTTAGCCTGCACTTGAGTGAAGACCATTGCACTGGCAATTATCAACAAAGAGGTTTTCTCTCTCAAGGCACTTAGCATGTTCAAGTAAGTGGTGGGTCCCTGTTTGTTGGAGTAATCCTGAATGATGTGAGCTATGTCGCAGCTTAGACACCATTGTGACAATGCGAAGATGCTTTTGGAGGCTTTTGCTAAGATCTAATAGGGGCACTACCTTTTGAAGTGTGTGTGCCCCCACAAGTATAGCATGCTAAGGTTGGCCCCACGTGTCATAGAATTCATTTCTCATGCCTTATAGCCCATTAGTTTACCGCAAACAAATAGGTACCAAAGATTTCTTGTAAATAGGAGCTAAGGTATTATTAGTAGGCATCCTTACAAACTCAACATCTGATTCTCTATACTTGACATTGGGTAATAGTGGTATCTAGATGGTCCTTCTATCAGGTATAGCTCAAGCATATAAGTATCAGTGACATCCTCTATGAGAGAGTGGTCCTACCTTAATGTGTCTCATGGGTGTCACTCCAAGAGCTATAGGTTAAGGTCCTAGAATAGGGGGAAACATCTTAGGAAACATCTTAGGCAGGGGGTGGGTCCCAATAGGGAGCATAGGTCTCCACTACCCACTTTGTGTTGTGGAGCAAGGAGTGCTAAAGGTTGGGTGGTAGGAAGAGCTAGTATAGGCATGCCCTGAGTTGTCAAAATGTACAACAATTTTGGGTGTTGTGATTAGCATATCTCCTGCAATAACCACACCTCGAGCCCATTCGTCTCCTATTGAATATTACCGGTGTGATTGCCTTGACAATAAAGACACCAAGTTCCCTCTCTTGATTAGTGTATCTCTTGCAATAACCACACCATGAGCCCATTCGTGAATATTACCGGTGTGATTGCCTTGACAATAAGGACACCAAGTTCCCTCTCTTAATTAGTGTATCTCTTGCAATAACCACACCACGAGCCCATTCATCTCCTATTGAATATTACCAGTGTGATTGCCTTGACAATAAGGACATCAAGTTCCCTCTCTTCTCGAGTAAGCTTTGGAATCCCTAGGAACGTACTTTTCAATTCTCCTCCATTTTTTTGAGCATGGTAGCCATGTCCTCGACACTCATTTTATCCGATCTCTTATTATGCTAGAAGTTGTGCTATGAGTAGCTTTAGATGGTATGATTGATCTCTTGGACCCTTTCATGCCAGAAATATAATCATCAAAGTTTATGGCATCTATGTAGCTCTCATTAAAGGTTGTCTGCCTTTGTAAATAAAGATAGTTGTGTAAGTTTTGATCTTTCAAGCCCTCAAAAAACAACAAAATCAATCAAGTTTGACTTGGTTTCTCATCAACTAAGCAGCAAAAGTAATAATATCTTATGCGTCAAATGTATACCCATATTGACTCAATCTCTTGATGTTTTTTACATTGTTTATCTGGGACATGACTCCACTTGGGTCTAGCCTTTGAGAACTCTACCCTAAAAGCATTCTTTAAGGCAACATAAGTGGCCTTATAAGGAGGCTCTAGTGTTTGGAACCATCATCTATCTATTCCATTGAGAATCAATCCAAAAGCTAAAATCTGAGTAGACTTGTCATTGACACCTACTCCTTTACACATTTACTCAAAGTCCTCCAAATGATCCAGAGTATCCTATGTGCCATCGTACTTGCCATCATACTTGTTAATTAATCTTTAAACTTATTGGGACTTGGGAATTAATCTTGAGGTTCTCTAGGAGAAATAAGTGTCATTCCCATCCTTAAACATGTTCCCATAGCCTTAGAGAAAGGCTAGCATTCCTAGAGATATCCCCTACTGGTTTGAGAGGAGCCATTAAAAGTTCTTGTGGAACTGGAGGGTTTGATACTACATGCAGCACAAATGGTATGACAGATGATGGTCTTTATTAAGGAATGGCAACCATCGGTGTGAGTGTGTGTGTATGTGGGTGTGAGTGTGTGTCTGAATGTGGGTGTGTGCACGTCACGTTTGGGTGTGTATTTCTGTGTGTATATATGTGTGTGTTTATGTACACACACATACAAAAACTTTTAAAATAAACTCTCTCTCTCTCTCTCTCTCTCTCTCTCTCTCTCTCTCTCTCTCTCTCACACACACACACACATGCCGTTTCTAAATTTTCAAAAATTATTTTTTATTTTATAAAATACATAAATATATATAAGATAATGATACACACACACACACACACACACACACACACACACACACACACACACACACACACACATACACATACGCTTTAAAAGAAAAAAATATATACTATACTAAAATGGAGGAGTTTTTGCCAATATCTTTACATATAAATTCGGAAAGAAAGAATGAAAAAGAGAAAAATTGCAGATACAAATAGCAAAATCATAAACCCAAACCTAACTTTTGAATAATAAATTCAAGGACATCTCTCTCTCTCTCTCTCTCTCTCTCTCTCTCTCTCTCACACACACACACACACACATGCACGCATGCACACGCGTGTGTAGTGACTGCAAAGCCATGTTATCTCCCAAAGCTCCCCTTTTCCTGGCTACATGATGAAGACCTACAACACATTGATCAACAGCTTTACCATGCAGATTGGAGCTTAGGAACCCTAACGCTAGTGCTCACCATTTTGGTTTCTTCCCTTCCCCTCTCTTGTCTCTCTCTCTTTTCCTCTTTGTTCCCCCCTCTCTCTCTATCCCTTCCCCTCTCTTGTCTCTCTCTCTTTTCCTCTTTGTTCCCCCCTCTCTCTCTAATGCCTCTCCTCTCTTCCTCTTTGTTCCCTCCCTCTCTCTCCTTCTCTCCAATGTTTCATTTTCAAAACCTTTTTTTTAATATCTTTTTTCTCTATAGTTATATCTACTTCTTTATTCATATCTCCTCTATTTATATCATTTTCTTTTTTGCTCTATTTATATCTCCCCTTCCTTTACTTATATATTTTAGGACTCTTTCTTTCTTGTTCACTTTGTTTGCATTGTCGTGGTGTAAAATGCAAATTGGAAAGGAATTTGGATAAGAGATAAGCAACACTAATCATAGAGGTTACCATTGAACATCACTTTCTGCTACAATAACTCATCTCATACTCTTGTGTAGACATATACCCTCTTGTCGATGCTACCTTCACGAGCATAGTTGGAATAAACCATATACAACCTTTCTTGTTTGATTATATCATTGATTCTTGTAATATGATGCATTGGGAAAGACTCCCATATGGGACAGCATGGCGAGTACTTCAAATTAAGAGTGTTACATTTTTTTATGGAATTAAGAGAAATGTTTTCTTTACAGGTAGATGTTAGCATGGATTTGACTTTTGGGATAGCCTACTATTGAAGAGTCATGTAGAAGAAGGGCAAGTGATAGTAGAGATTTATGTAGGATGTGGAGATTGTGCTATGGTAGCACGCGCGCAAAATAGGCATGAACATTATTTGTATTAATCCCAAAGAGGATGCTATTGAGGGTGTCTTGTGGAAGATTTCACTATACAACATAGTGCAATGAACATATTTGTTTGTGAATATTCAAGTGATTAGGTGTAACAATTGTTTATGATTATGTCATGTTCTTATTTTTCATATAAAAAAACAAAGAAAGAGAGCGAGAGCAATGCATGTTGGGGATTTGCAATAACATATCATCGATAGTTTTAACGGTGTTTGTGCTCAATATCTTGTACAAAGCAATAAAGATTGACATTTTCTGTATTGTGTGAATGAATAAGGTAGTGTTAAGTTTGTAGACTCAAAGGATGTGTACGCAAAACATGAGTTAAGTGTACTATGTTGAGAAATGAGAAGGAAATAGAGAGAGAGAGGGGGGGGATAGAGAGAGTGCACAAAGAGAAAGATACAGAGAGAGACAGTTATAGAGAGTGAGCCTTCACATAAAGAGGAGAGAGAGAGAGAGTAAAGAGAAGGATGAGAGAGAGAGACAGAGAGAGAGAGGATAGAGAGAGTGCATAAAGAGAAGGATAGAGAGAGACATAGAGAGGACAGAGAGAGTGAGCAAAACATGAGTTAAGTGTACTATGTTAAAAAATGAGAAGGAAATGGAGAGAGAGAGAGAGAGAGAGAGAGAGAGAGAGAGAGAGCAAAGAGAAAGATAGAGAAAGAGACAACTATAGAGAGTGAGAAAAGACATATATATATATATATATATATATATAGAGAGAGAGAGAGAGAGAGTAAAGAGAAGGGTAGAGAGAGAGGGAGGGAGGATAGAGAGAGTGAGCAAAGAGAAGGATAGAGAGGAAGAGATAGGGAAGATAGAGAGAGTGTGCAAAGAGAAGGATAGAGTGAGCAAAGAGAAGGACAAAAAGACAGAGAGGAGTCTATAGAGAGTGAGCAAAGAGATGGATAGAGAGATGAGCAAAGAGAGTGAGCAAAGAGATGGATAGAGAGTGAGGGAGGATAAAGACAGTGAGAAGAGAGAGAGAGAGAGAGAGAGAGAGAGAGAGAGAGAGAGAGAGAGAGTGAAAAAAGAGAAGGATAGAGAGAGAGGGAGGATAGAGAGAATGAAAAAAGAGAAGGATAGAGAGAGGGATGGTAGATAGAGAGAGTGAGCAAATATATATATATATATATATATATATATATATATATATATATATATATATATATATATATATATATAGAGAGAGAGAGAGAGAGAGAGAGAGAGAGAGAGAGAGAGAGAGAGGATATTGAGACGAGTGAGACAAGGGAGAGAGAGAGAATAGTAACGGAAAGATGTCAAATGGCTGGAGAGAGCAGAGGAGAGGAAGGGAATTTGGTAATAGATCGAGAGAGAAAGGGAGGAGCAAGGTAGAGAGATTGAGCAATGAGACATAATAGAGAGATAGAAAAAGAGAGAGAGGGGAGAGTGAGATAAGGGAGAGAGAAAGAAGAGCAACGGAAAATTGTGAGATGGTTGGAGAGAGGAGAGGAGAGGAAGGGAAGATGGTAGTAGGCAAGGTTGGTGAAGGGGGGCTAAGCTAGGCTGGATGGTGGTGGGAATAGTTAGAGAGATATTATTCAAGGAGAGAGAGAGGGTAGCCAAGAAAATCTCCCTCCAAAGCACCCTCCGTCGAGCTCCCTTGATAATCATCCCCCGACAAGGTTCTTATTTTTAATATTAACAAAGACTATTGAGACTCAACGCACTGATACTGGGAGTCTAAGCTCACAACAAGTTTATGGGCTTATTGTACATCATACAAAGTTGCAATTGGTTGCATGCCATTTAAGATGGTGTATGGACTTAAGAAAATAATGCCTTGGGAGTTCATGATTCCAAGCTTAAGAGAGGCTATAACCGAGAAGCTTAGATGTAATAAATTAACTAAACAATTGTTTGTTCTAGAACAACTTGAGGAAGAAAGACAAATTGCTAGGCAAAACATGCTAATTGAGAAAGACCGGAAGAGGTTGACCAGAACATTAAAGACAAGGAGATTAAGGAAGGAGATCTTGTACTTATGTATGGGGTCCGTAGAGTGAGAAGAAAAAGCTCAAGTACACCGAGAAAGGGCCATTAGGGTTTGCAAAGTTACGCCACAAGGTACTATGCATGTTGAGACCCTTGATGGAGTTGATATACCTGGGTTTCCTTAATGGTAGTAAATTTAGGAAATACTATGTCCCCCTCACTAAAGAAATCTTGCATGCTTTTCCCATGACAAACAAGCCACCAAGGAACATGCTGCATTAAAGAAAACCCAAGCCTAGGAGGAGGCACGAGCAAGATAAACCAAATGATGACAATATCGAGAAGAAAACCTTAGACCTCCTATAGAAGCATATATTGGAGAAGTTGTAGATGATGATAAGGAAGAGTACATTCCACCTCTTAGACCCATTCTGTTGCCTAGCCCCTATGGTAAAGTTTTCTACAATTCCATGCTTGACATGGGTTCTAGTCCCAATCTTCTATCCTTTGCTACATGAAATCAATTGGGTATACCTCAACTTGAAATGTCTAACATGAGAGTAGATGACATAGGTACCAAGAATACTGAAGTGCTTGGATTATGTAAAATTGTCATCTATGGTAATAATGGGCACTTGGTTTGGTAGCTTTTTGGTCATGTATGTAGGAACATTAAAGGAATATGTTGTTCTTGGACGAGCATAGATGATAGCGGCTCAATGTAGTATTGACTGGGCCACAAAGAGTGTTTTAATGCTAAAATCCTTTAAAGACCACAAGGAGGAAGCCTCAACCTTGACACACTCTAATACTTCATCCTCCACATCAACATCCACTCTCCAACATCATACTACTTCATCTGCATTCCTTGCTTCCATGTATACCCCGATAAGGAACCCACCACCACAAAAAAGGTTGCAACCTACCTTCAAGTGGGTCCCTAAAGCCTCTTCACCAGTTCTCAATTGCCAACCCACTATCAAAAAACCTAGGAGGCCTTGCCACAACAAAAATCAATCCAAACCATAGGTTACCTCTTAATGGATTCCAATTTGTCTTCTTCAAGAAAAAGGCTGCTACGAGGGTAACACATGAATTTGGATGCCGAAAGGACCCAGATGTCTATAGCCTCAGCATCAAGAGACACATCCATCTCGGTGGCCAATCAACAATCTTTGCCAACCCTAATACCAGAGAAGACAAGGGAAAACAAAATGATGAACCTTCATTTCCAACATTTCAGAAGATTTGGATTTCGAAAGCTGTTCAAAAGATGGCTTGCCCCTTTAGAAAAGAAAACTCCGACAAAGCCTCCATCTCCCATGAGGCCTCTATGAGTTCTTCAACGCTTGACCAGAATGCATTTTCAAAAGTACTTCAAGTGAGCCTAGTACATGAGGAAAGGCCTATCACTATATGAAAGCCTCTTTACCACATTTAATCCTCGATTAATCTCAATAGCATCAACAACCAACAAGTGTGCGCCCCAAAAGCAAGAATCCCAAGTGGATAAAAGCTAGAGAGGATGGCTATAAAAAGCTTACATAAGCCTTCCTGAAGTCCACGAATGACCTGTATAGTAGGAAGGGGGCGTTTCCATAAAGCCTAAATCTTTATCCCCCAAAACATCTCTACTCCCCAACAATTCTTCACGTCCATATGCGAAGGGAATTATACATCTATACATATTTATAGGAAATATACACACAAAATAACCCCCACAGCCCAAAAAAAATGAAAAGAGAGGTAAGAGAGGAGCACAATAACAATAGAACAAGATAATGAAAAATCTCAATGTATTGAATTTTTATGTAAGACTGATTGTTGATTTTTCAGGTATTAGGGAATGGATTTCACTTGGCATGACACAAATGCACCTATCTTGGACCCAAACTGTCATGAATGGTATTAACAGGGAGTGAGTAGCATACCACCTTTCCAGACCCACTCTCAATACTTTTATGCATCTTTAGGGGAGAGACTTGTATGAACATGCACTGTTGACTTATTTTTACTGCAATTTCACCCCATCTTTCCATGCAATGCATGTGAGTGGTGTATGCTGTTTACATTTGTCCCGTATTTGCTCTAACAGCGTAGAACCTATTTTTGATGCAATGGGACATCATTACACCAATCCATGGTAGGAGTAATGCTGAAAGGCATGATGACTTGAGTATAATTTATGTGGCCAATGGACCTAATCGATTAAGAACACCCCTTGAGGAAGTAGACGAGCGGTGAAAGAAAGAGAGTTATCGTGCACTCATCCCATCAATTCATGAGACACTTTTACCCATGCCATGTCCATTCTGGGTAGTAGTAAGGGAGTTTATTACATCTTTTTAGGGCGTGAGATGGTTGACCACCTTACTTGTAGTACCCATGCCATATCACAATGACTTGAACACACATACACAGACACATGCCCATGTGCACACACATAGGCATGCACATGTGTGTACACACACACATACACAGGCAAACAGACATGCGCACGTGCGCGTGCACACACACACACACACACACACACACACACACACACACACACACACACACACACACACACACACACATAGAGAGAGAGAGAGGAAAATAGAAAATTTTATCCACTAATGCGGTGGGTACAATTATCTTATACTTTCTTCTTCTTCTCCCCCCCACCCAAGAAAAAAAGGGGGGATGTGTAGCAAAAATGGCATGGATAATAATACATGTCTTACTAAAGAACCTATGAAAAGGCAATGCTCCCCTTGAATTATTATTAAAAAAGTTGAGATGGCATGTATGTATAATGTTTAATTAGTTACTCACATGAAAAATTGCACATGGTTGGTAATGCAATATGTTACCAATTTAAGATTATGAATATGTTTGCGATTTTATAGTAAAAGGGCATGTGCAAATATGAGTAAGTGCATGTTCATGTGAGCTTATGTTTCATTATGGAAAGAAAAGAGGTTGTGCTTTATATTTAGTTTAAAAAACTTGAATAATCTCCATGAGTATAAATGAAGGATCATTAATCTTCTTAGATTTTTAATTCTTTCATGCATGAAACTAACTTAATGTTTTCAGCTCTAAATTTATTTATTTATTAATATTGTTTTAACTCAAAATTCAAAAGGCTATGCTAGATACAAGAATAGCTTAATCATGCACTTTAATATACTTAGTTCTTGACTCAAGGATGCCTAAAACTATGTGACGTCTTATAATAGCACTTAAATTTAAAGTTTGGGGTCCATTTTTGTTTTCAAGTATATTGATGCGTAGAAACATGCCATGATTAATGCTTGGTGTAAAAGAAAAAGTTAGAAAATTGCCAATGTAGAAGTTCATAAGATTGAAACTATGATTTACTTTTAGATTATATAGACTAAAGAAAAACTTTAAAAATGTGCTTACGTGAAGTTAATACCAAATATTTAAAAATGATGTGTTTACACTACTTAGCTAAATTTGAAAAGCATGTGCACCTAGCTTGTGTATTTAATAATGTATGCCTATTTAAAGAGTCGAATGATTAGAACTACAATAAAGAAAAAAGTGAGAAGTTCCTTTATGGCAAGAAGTGCCGTATTTGTGAGAAGGAGGGGGTGCAAGATGTGTGAAATTAAATATTTAGGGTGCAAGAGTAGAGTGAAGCTATATAAATGGGGTATATAAATATTTAGAGTACAAGCTATATAAATGGGATATAAGAGTAATGTGAAGTTAAATAAGTGGGAGTCAAGATAAAGTAAAGAGAAAAGAAAGAAAGAAAAACTTCAAGCTACAAACACAAAGGTAGGATGGTTAAGAAGTTTAGGGGTGCACGTGAATAGAATTGTAAAGGTGCAAGCTACCAACTAATGCAAGCTGGCTCTATGAGCTCTTGCAGTTATGGGACAATGACACGATCCAGGTGGTAAGAAAGGAGTGGGCATTGGGCTCTTTTGAAAATGAAAGGTGATTCTTCCCTTCCTTCACTCTTTTAGCTTGAAAGTGAGAACTATAAGGCATGGTGGGACAAAGTCTTCTCCTTTTTGTTTCTCATGTGAAAACCTTCATCAGGGCTTGTCATCCTTTACAACTCTTTATCCATGTAAAGATTAACAAAATGAGCTATCCTATAAGATTGGTTGCATCTAGCAAATTTGAGGCCACTTTAATGTGAGGGGCTAGTTTGAGGGATGGGGGAGTACTCATTCACAAAATGGCAAGCACCCAAGGTAAGATTTTGACTCATTGCAAATGTATGGAAGACCATGAAGCTTGATGAGGTTTAGCTCCTCCACTCGATTATACAATTTCTTTGTTTCACTATTTATGGCTCAAGAAAAAATATATTGTTGGAGGACTTTTTTGTAAAAGGCATCACCCTCTAGCTGTCTCCATCATGCCTCATAGTAGCCTAGTGTGAAGATAATTACCACAATTACTGTAACCACATTTTAAATGTAGAAGCTAGCATGATTGAGGGAATCTCTCTCTCTCTCTCTCTCTCTCTCTCTCTCTCTCTCTCTCTCTCTCTCTCTCTCTCTCGTGCGTGGATGCATGGAATCACATGCATCTAGGTGCACACACTTGGTAGTTCTAGAATCGTCATCAAATTTTCCATATCTATGGTCTCATCTAGGTGCACACACTTGGTAGTTCTAGAATCGTCATCAAGCTCAGGATGATACAATATCTCTAGGTAGCATGCACATATCCATCTTTATGTAGGTTGGAGGTTTCTTTCGTTGGTTCCCACACAATAATTATGTGGGGTCAATGTTGGGATTACTTGAGTTGTAAGTTGAAAATATTGGAGTACTCAAACTTGGTTGCATCCATGCATACTGTTATTCTATACCTTTCCAAAAAGCAAGCTAGCTTAATTATATGATTTAATTTAACTTCAAGTAGTGTAGAACTCACTTAAATGGAACTAGTCTTGTTTAGTCTCTCTCTCTCTCTCTCTCTCTCTCTCTCTCTCTCTCTCTCTCTCTCTCTCTCTCTCTCTCATGCACGCGCGCTTTTGCATGTGTGTGTTTGCACACACATGCACGCGCGCTTTTGCATGTGTGTGCTTGCACACACACCCATAAGCTTAATGATAAACTAAAAGTAGTTGTATAAGCACTAACACATGCAAGCAATGAACTTCTCACCTTATGAGGGCTTTAGATGCATTAGTGCTTGGCATAACTCAAAAGATCATTGGAAGGACTTTGATGATAAACTAAAAGTAGTTGTATAAGCACTAACACATGCAAGCAATGAACTTCTCACCTTATGAGGGCTTTAGATGCATTAGTGCTTGGCATAACTCAAATGTCATTGGAAGGACTTTGATGTCTATCTACCCTCACCGCCTTCATGCAATCCAAACGGGTTCAATCTCAAACACTAGGCCATGGAGCTTCCACAAAAATAGTGTCCACCCTTGTGAGTCATGGCATACTTCACACTCACAACTGGAAAAGAGCCTATGTGGGTTTGAACTCATCTCCACATGATGGGGGGGCAACCATGAGGCCTATATCCACTGAAAGGCTTCACAAACCTTGCGTCACAAACCTTGCGTCCACCATTTCTCTGTTGGGAAGGTGGATTACTCCATTTCTATGAGGGCACGGAAGACCTACTAACGAGGAGAAAATGCTCACCTACTAGATTTGAGGCTTCTTTTGAGCGCACTTATGATATGGGCCTCGAGTACTTTATTATTATGGGATTCTCTCTTGCATCATGCACATATGGAGTGCACGCGAGAAAGAGGGCATGAGAGAATGCTAGAGATGTATATATTATATACATACTCATACTCTATATTGTAGAGTCTACATACTGCCTAACATAGCCCCATGCATGATCTCTCTCTCTCTCTCTCTCTCTATATTGACTAGTCCAGCTAGCCAACTTGCCAACCTGGCCCCCCTGGCCTGTGGCCGGGCGGTCAGTGGTCACTGTTACCGAGGCTGCCTGCCAGCCTACCTCGCACTTCTTCAAAACCTCTACCCTTTACCGCAGAGTACAAGCGCCCCCCATCTCAGTGCTCACTCAATCAACGCGCTCCCATCACGACGATTGGCCTTTCCTCTCTCTGTCTCTCTCTTTACAGCTATTGTCGCTTCTTCGCAGCAGCAGGATTTCCCTCCATCTGACTAGAACCCTACTCACCTTGTCACTCCGGTACACCACAATTCCCCCGTTTCTTTTCTGTTATGGTGATGATTCTCAACAGTTTGCCTAGCTTCTTATGCACAGTGTAGTTTTCATTTATCCACAGTTACTCAATTGTAATGAAGGTGGCCGTGATAAGCTAGTTGCTGTGGTGCAGGAAGCAGCCCCTTTTCAATTATTGTGTGTACGTGTGTGTGTGTGTGTGTGTGTGTGTGAGAGAGAGAGAGAGAGAGAGAGGGGTTGCTTTCAATGGCTAATCTAATCATCTGTGCTCGTCCATGCGCTCCTTTTTGCAGCAGCTTCGCTCTAAACTTGCAGAAAATGGCCTCCGCAGCAGGAAGTTATGCTCTCTTCTTGGCCGTTGTGGTGCTGAGCATGGCAGCCATGGTGATGGCTGAGGGGATGTCTCCTGCCCCAGCCCCTACTTCAGGGGCAGGTTCACTGTCACCTGACCTGGGCTTTCTCTCTCTACCCCTACTCTCTCTCTTCTCTCTCCTTGTGGGTGCCATTTTCTACTGAATCCCTAGGTTGGCTCATGGATTTGATCCTCTTTTCCATTATTTTCCCGCGTAGCATTTGTTGATTCATTTCATTTATATCCAGGGATGTATGATGGTATATGTATGACCACTTGTATGGAGACATTTGTATCATTTTCACGTATTTCAGATTACATGATATATATATGTAGAATTTTACTTTTCTACTGTGTTACAAGCGGTGACTGTAGAGCTTCTGGTTTGGCTTTGAATTGTGGGTAAAATTCATGAAGAATTGCCTTCGTGCATCTCATAGCGGATCTAGACAGTTGAGTTGCATGCAATTTGCGTGGACTTTGTTCTGGTTATCCCGTGTGTCAGTTATGAACGGATGATCGTTGTGAATCGGAAGATCGGTGTAATTAAAAATCGCTGAATGTAAACTCGCAAGCGAATTGTGTGAAATACAAAGTTGCCGTTAAAGCTACTAACAACGCTCTTGTGATGAGACGGTGGCACCTGACGTTTAAGCCATGTAGAAGATCTGATGTTAGAAAGCACGACTTGTAGCCTCATAGTGAGGGTCCTCTTAAGGTTTTTTTAAAACAATAGGTTGTAAGCATCGTTCACTTTGAATAGAAAAAACATTGTATACAGATACCAAAATACATCTCAGTTGATTCACAAAAAGGATGAGAAAGAAGATCTAGGTAACTGGAGACCCATAACATGTCTCTCGTCCCTTTACAAAGTTTTTGCTCATATCTTGACTAGGAGAATCAACCCCTATATGGATGAGTGGATCTTCAAGGAGCAAAAGGGCTTTATAAAGGGAAGGTATATTTTTGATGCTATCATTAGTCTTTGGGAGGGTATGGAGCATGCTGAAAACTCTGGCCAGAACTACATCTTCCTCAAAATAGACTTTGATAAAGCCTATGATAGAATAGACTGGTCTTTCCTCTTCCAATCCCTTCAAGATATTGGCCTCAATAGGAAATTCATAAAGTATGTCCAAACCTTGCTGGGGAATGCTTCTTCCAAGGTGGCTGTCAATGGGTCTCTCACTGATGCCTTTCCTCTGAGGAAATCTATAAGGCAAGGTTGTCCCCTATCCCCTCTTCTTTTCGCTATTGTTGCGGATGCTCTGGGGTGGCTTGTTAACAAGGAGATAACTAACAATAATATCAAGGGCATTGAGATCCCCAACAGGGCTGATCCTTTATGCCTGCAGCTTTTTGCTGATGACACGAATGTGCTGCTCTGGAATGAAGTGCAGACTGCTGCCCACTTCATGACCTGCCTTGAAACCTTATGCCTCGCAAATAAACCACTCCAAGACCAGCTTGAGAGTGTTCGAAGGTGTGTCCCCTCCCTCGATCCTGTCCGCTGGTTGTAAGATTATCCCGGATGGTGTTGTTCAGGCTTCTAGGAATCCCCATGGGCTTTAACATCTCTTCCAAACAAAGGTGGGACTATGTGCTTGATAAACTCAAGAATCAGGTCAAGAAATGGAGCCACATTAACACCGGGGTGGCATCAAGAGCCTTTGTCCTCAATCACTTCATCATCCCCTCTGTTGTTTACTTCCTGGCCTGTTGGAGACCCTCTGAGACCCAACTCCAATCCCTTAACTCTATCATGGGTAATTATCTGTGGGGGGGGTCTTTGGAAAGTAAGAGGATCAGCAAAGTAGCTTTTCAGGCATGTTGCTTGGAAAAAGAGCAAGGGGGTCTTGGCATCATCAACATTGGGTTGCTTGCTGAGATGCTTGCAGCTAAATGGGTGCAAAGAGCCATCTTGTCTAATGATGTCTGGGCAGACTTGCTCAAAAGGGATATTAATAAATTTTGGCTCAAAGGTAAAAGATCTTGGAAGGGTTTCTCTCTCAATGAAGTGTTGTTCTCAAAGGCCTATCTCTCCCCCACAGGCAGCAAACTGTGCTGTAGGATGTGGGAGTCTTGGATGAAATACAAAAAGCTCTTCTGTTTCCAAACCTATACTAAGAGAGGTAGGTATGCTTATGCAGCTGACTCTGTGTGGTTTGGACACCTCGTGTCTCCGATCTCCAATGAACAGGTCCAGATCAGTCTTTCTTGTTTCAAAGCTGGTATAAAGATTTGGAGTGACTTATGTGACTCAACTGGCATGTTAAACAGGGAACAAATCAGCAATAAATTCATCTTGTCCCGTGGTGGAGTTGAGTTTGTAATGCAAAGGTGTAATGCTCTTAAGGTTTCCATTCCCCCGGGACTTATTTGTGACTGTATAACCTTTTCTAAAGCCATCCGTTGGGACGGCTCCAGTAACCTTGTCAAGTTACCTAACACTTTCCATGCAAGAAATCTGATTCTTAAGCTTAACAAGAGATGGTCCTTGGCCTGGAACAAACATCAATGGGCCTTCCACTTCAAGCTTATTTGGGCCTTCGCTCAAGAAAGAAAACACGCCATTTTGGCCTGGCTGGTCATGCACAAAGCGACCTGGACCCTTGAGAAGGCTCTGAAGTTTGGGCATGGGAACGGTCTTTGTCCCCGCTGTAATACCAAGCTGGAAACTGTCCCCCATCTCTTCTTCTCTTGCCCAGACACTAGACAATTCTTGAATGTTCTAAACAAGGCCTTTAAGAAAATTAGGAACACCCCTTTGAGTTGGAAAGAAGTCCTCCTAGGAGAATGCCACTCTCTGGACCCCTTAACGTGGCAGTCCATCAGAATTTTGTTTCTTTGGCATGTATGGAAGCAACGTAATGAAGCGCTGTATGAAATTAAAACTAATCACCACTTTTATCTTTTTCTTGACAGTGTACTCAAACTAATTCACGAGTGGTGTTCCTATGGAAGTAGACCGTTGGCAAGACCTTCCTTGGAGGAAATGGAAGAGATTCCATGGCTCCTCGCATTGCCAAACAAAGGAATCCATGATACAAGGACTGCATCTGGAATGTCAAAGAAGGCTACAGCACTCCGAGTACTACGCCCAGGCATCGGAAAGCTTCTGTGGGGTCCCTTAAGCCCTCATGGTCTCAATCTTCTGCTCATGATGTTTTACCATCCTCTCTCCCAGAATAGAAGACAGTCAAGCTCCAACTGGGGCTGGCTGGCCACTGCCGAGTGCTTCAGACTGTTCATCATGATTTGTCTTATGAACCGGTTCATCAGAGTTGTACTGCTACAGTGTTGCTATAGAAGTTTCAGAGTTGTTCCTTTTTTTTTGAAGGTCTTAAACTTTACTGGTGCTGGCTGGCCGAGCTGTTCATCATGATCTGGTTTAGCACAGTTTCTGTTTTGCTGCATTTATCTTCGAAGTTTCAGAGTTTTTTTCCCTTTTTCTGAAGGGTTCATCAGTTCGTAGTGTCTCCCCATGGACCTTCCGCATGGGATCTTGTAACCACATTTCTTTTTAATATATTCCACTGTTTTAACTTTAAAAAAAAATACATCTCAGTTTGTCATTTTCAAATAAATGCTGTAATCATGGTGTCTCACACTTAAATGGAAATGCGTATAAGTACTCCTCCTAATTAGCTTGCCTTTTTTTTGTTAACAGCGTATCTCCATGTCCGTCTTTACTTCAGCGTAACTAATCTCTCAGACTTATTCACATCATGCTTTCGTCAAGAATGGGTACAGAAATTTTCTTGATTTCAAACATCACGTACGTCTCTCACACGACGACGGAGGTGAAGCTGGAGGCGTTCGCCTCAATAGAGTGGCGAATTCCATATAGCCTGCAGAGGTGGTTTGACGATCGAGGTGGTTTGACGATCAACCCTGAAACATTCAGAAAAACCCCAC